>NW_027641332.1:27500-35272 GCF_949987615.1 Pollachius pollachius
CACAGAAATACAAATACTACAGCATGTGTGTACACAAAGAGCGTGTGTCTGCGTGTTTCCTTTGTCTCATCCATATTGTTTATAGGCCCTGTTACAGCAGAGTACAGTAGAGTGCAGTAGAGCCAAGGGCCTCGTCTATAGAGCAGACGTTACTCAGAGAGAACATCAGTCACCTGGAACAATAATCAATAATCATTATCAGCTCTCTTCCAAAAGATTCTTCAGTTCAGAACAGTTAGTAAGAGCAGGTACAACACAAACCCTTTCCCTCTCTCCCTCTCTGTCTGTCTTTGTCTGTCTCTCTCTCTGTCTCTCTCTCTCTCTCTTTCTCTTTTTCTCTCTCTCTCTCTCTCTCTCTCTTTCTGTCTGTCTGTGTGTGTGTGTGTGTGTGTGTGTGTGTGTGTGTGTGTGTACGTGTGTGTGTGGCTGTGTGCGTGTGTGTGTGTGTGTGTGTGTGTATGTGTGTGTGTATGCGTGTGTGTGTGCATGTGTGTGTACAGCCCCTCTGGTAGATAGCTAAGTGAGCGCGGTGGTGATGTCACCGTCGGTTTATTTTCACACAGAAACCTGATAACTCTGAACCCCCCGCCCCCCCACCAGCAGATCACAGGGCTAGCCTGTTAGCGTGTTAGCGTGCCAGGCTCTTCGATGACACGCTAACACGCCAGTGCTGCCGCGATCACATCGTGTGACAACATCAGCGTAATGCGCCGCGGTATAGCTAACTGCTACCGGCCGCTCGGCCGCTCTGGATTCACACTCGCACCCTCTGATCCAGAGTGACTCCGGTGGAAGCACCACATCAGAGGGGTTGACAGGACAGACAGCTGGGAGGAGTCTTGGAGTAGACGGAGCTACAGGTCAGTGGCAGGAGACAACAGGTCAGTGGGAGGAGACTGGGAGGAGGCAGAGACTACAGGTTAGGGGGAACAGACTGGGAGAACACTACAGGTCAGTTTGAGGAGACTACAGGTCAGGGGTAGGAGATTACAGGTCAGTGGGAGGAGTCTACAGGTCAGGGGGAGGAGACTACAGGTCAGTGGAAAGAGGCTACAGGTCAGGGGGAGGAGACTACTGGTCAGGGGGAGGAGACTACAGGACAATTATTGAATGCTGCAAAAGACTGTTGGCCCCTCCCCTATAAAGGTGTCCCTCCCCTCTCCCTCTGGCCCCTCCCCTCGGAATTTCCCTGAGTGTGTGTGGGGGTTTCTAACCCAGAGTGACTTGGTGATTGATGGGCAGGGGGTCTGCGGAGGTCCCTGGTGTGTGTGTGTGTGTGTGTGTGTGTGTGTGTGTGTGTGTGTGTGTGTGTGTGTGTGTGTATGTGTGTGTATGTGTGTGAATTTACATTCTCCTGACCTGCAGATGACACCCTGCTGAGCAGATGGGGGGAGGGGGGGGAGGGAACCTGCATAACACATACATTCACAATAATAAACACACAGACACACAAAAGCACCACAACTACACTCACTTTTTAACATGTGGCTCAACTCACTGAGGCTAAGCTCTATGGAATGCCCATGTTGAAGCTTTAGCATGTTGCTAGCTCTGCTAAGGCTAAGCTCTATAGGAACGGCCATGATGAGACGTTACCATATTGCTAGCTCTGCTAAGGCTTAGCTATATGGGAACTGCCATGATGAAGTGTTAGCATGTTGCTAGCTCTGCTCAGGCTAAGCTCTATGGGAACGCCCATGTTGAAGCGTTAGCAGGTGGCTAGCTCTGGTCAGGCGAAGCTCTACGGGAATGGCCATAATGAAGCGTTAGGATGTTGCTAGCTCTGATAAGGCTAAGCTCTATGGGAATGTTGGTGCTGAATCATGCTGGGAGAGCGTGTGATTGGACAACAGATGCTTGTTTATCCCAGTCCTAAGGGACTGGCTGGGAGTGACACCTTGGAACCAAACTGTCCTTGTCTGTGTGTGTGTGTGTGTGTGTGTGTGTGTGTGTGTGTGTGTGTGTGTGTGTGTGTGTGATTTCCTATCCAACCGTTTCTGTCTGATTCTTTCTGCACAATGTATCTCCATCCCCCTCTCCTCTCTCTCTCTCTCTCTCTCTCTCTCTCTCTCGCTCTCTTGCTCTCTCTCTCTCTCTTTCTCTATCGTGTTGTCTCTCGCCCAGATGGATTTGGAGCGTTGTGATTGGCTGCAGGTCTGCTAGTGTAGAGTTAGCCTAGTGTTAGCTGTGTTTTATGAGCCATTAAGTTTTTATCCTCACTCCCTGAACCGCAGGATGCACACAAAAACACACACACACACACACACACACACACACACACACACACACACACACACACACACACACACACACACACACACACACACCACACACACACACACACACACACACGAAGTCTGGTGGCTCTGACCACAGCCTTAGTGTTTATTGTTTGATGTTCTACTCTGACTTCATCATCCTCTCTCTGTTAGTGGGAGCCTGTGTGTGTGTGTGTGTGTGTGTGTGTGTGTGTGTGTGTGTGTGTGTGTGTGTGTGTGCGTGAGTGTGTGTGTGCGTGTGTGTGTGTGTGTCATACATTTACAGAAATTCCTGGTTGTGATAAACTTTAATGTAAACTTTTCACATGAGAGAGACAGAGAGCGAGAGAGAGAGAGAGAGAGAGAGAGAGAGAGAGAGAGAGAGAGACTTTGCAGGGGTGTGTCAGCTGACCCTTGTCTCAACTTTGACCCCTGGATTTGCTATGTGTGTGTGTGTGTGTGTGTGTGTGTGTGTGTGTGTGGGGGGGGGGGGGGGGGGGGGGGGGGGGGGGTGTACAGCAGACAGAGGAATAATTTGTTCTCTCTCTCTCTCCCTCTCTCTCTCCCTCTCTCTCTCTCTCTCTCCCTCTCTCTCTCTCCCTCTCTCTCTCTCTCTCTCTCTCTCTCTCTCTCTCTCTCTCTCTCTCTCCCCCTCCCTCCCTCCCCCTTCATGGTGTCCTCTCTCTCCCATTCCTATTCCTCTTCAGAGACCGACGTGTCTTCTAATGAGCTCGAGGCCCGCTTGGCTGGAGAGGGAATCTATGCAAATTAGATTCACGAGCCAAACATTGAGCGGTGGGGAGGCGCACTCCCGCTGCCTGCTTTTCCCCCGCCCGACGCGCATTCCCGACACTCGGCCCCGACACACAACCGAGGGCCCCTCGTGCTATTCTCCTCTCTCCTTAAAGAGCGTGAACACCCGAGCCGGTAATGTTCATGTATTCATTACTTCAGGCGGGAAGGGGAAGGGATTGGGTGAGAGAGTGAGAGGGTGAAGTGAGAGGCGGACGGTTGTTTTTCGGTGTCTCTCGTCTCATTTCTCTTCGACTGTTTATCAGAAAGCCGCCAAACGGAGATGAGGAAAATGAGCGCCAGACTTTTAATTGGTTGATTTCCTGACCGACGGTTTGGTTCTAATTAAGGAGAAATGAGGCTGATCTAATTGGGCTCGCTGAAGGATTTCTGTTCATAAAACCGTTTGACTTTCATTTCCTTCACACTTAATTTAGTAATTTAAAACTACTACATGGTGTCATTAATATAAGGATGGACTGTAAGTGAAATTAACGTGTTATTTATCTTAGAAAATGCAATTAAGTTTCAAGGCTTATTGATATGTAATATGTCTAATTTTGATGTAGGCCTATTGCTTTCACACAATGAACGGTTAATTGTATTTAAAGTATTTATATGTGTAGGGGGTATTTAACTAAATTTACATTGTTAAATTATATTTCTAAAGGAGATAATAGATAATTTGATCATCCGTCCAGACCAAATGTTAAACACATTAGTGTTATTTGTTAGTTATTGCAGGAATAATGGTGAATATTTACATGCATTTAAACATATTTTGGTAAACACGGATACCGCGCGCTAAATTAAATTTGACTTCTATTTCAATAAAAACTAAATCCATTTTGATTTGATCTCCATCCTTCATTTTTTTTTCTGCCGAAAATACTTGAACTATAATAACAGGCTTATTAATATCATAATAACAGCAATAATAGTAGTTAATAATTGTAATTATAATTATAGTAATTATGATTATAATAGTAATAATAATAATAATAATAATAATAATAATAATAATAATAATAATAATAAAAGTAATAATTCAAATAATATATAAAGAAAAAATCTAAGTTAAACATCCTTGTTTTGCCAATAGCTAAAGAGGAAATAAATATTTTTTTCCCGGCAATAAATCATATTAATAAGAAATGTGTGCTACAAGTAGGCCTACAAATATAAAATTGCTTACAATATTTCCGTGGATCTTTTTCTAATTTTAAGTAACGGTGACGGTTAAACGGTTCCAGCCTCTCGCGTCACGCTGCGTTATTCGGTAATATGAACGTTATGGTTATGATCTTTATGACCATCACACGTCCGCGTGCTTCGCGGGGTTTTGGCTCCTCGCCGCCCTTCTTCCGGAGCCTCGCGTGCTCGCCGTTAACCGATTGTGTGATTTTACCGCGAGGCCCGTGCGTTTCTCGCGCGGTAACTAGAATCCACGATGCCTGAAATGTGTGACAATCAAACGAGGTCAGCGCGTGAATCCTCCGCGCGCCGCGGCGCCCCGGGCGGGTAATAAACCTGCGTGTCCCGCGGAGGAGCGGCGGAGTGGCGGCTGATCGGGTCCACGGTGACATGTGTTAATTGCTGCCCACATCCCCTCATTAGGGATCCGCCAATGAGTTCAGCGCTCGAGGCGACGGCGCGCTTTACTTACCGAGAGGAGAGAGGTGTGATGCAGTTACACCGGCTCGAGCCCACCGACCGACACACAATACACAAAACAAACAACACAATGCACAAAACACACAATACAAAACCATAATACAAAACCACAATACACAAAACACACAATAGGCCTACAATACAAAACCAAAATACACAAATAACATCACACAATGCAAAACCGCAATTCAAAAGACACTTAGCATACAAAACCATAATACAAACCCACAAAACACAATACAAAACCGCAATACACAAAACATGAAACACAATACAAACAACACAATACAAACACACAATACAAAAAACACATCCAGTACAAAACCACAAAACCCACAACACAATACAAAAAAGCACAATACAAAAAACGCACAAAACAATACAAAAAAAACACAACACAATACAAAAAAACAAAACAATGCAACCCCCCCCTTCCCAAAATAATAAACATAATACAAAATACCCATGATACAATCAGAAACCCAAAATACAAACAGAAGGCAGAAAATACAAACCACGCAATATATCCCACGCAACATAAAAACACTACACTAAAACATACTTTATGTAGGCCTATTTATGTACAAAGACATCATAAAAAACAACAATTTACACTGTAAAATTATGATAATAATGACGACAATATTTTTATGATATTAGATGATAATAATAATGCCTTTATAATATTAACAGTTTAAATACCACTATTTAAATAGGCTTTAAATAATGTTAGAACATTAAGTCCTGCTATCCGTGCATTGTCACAGAGGCCTATGTAAAAAAAAGTATATATGTTAGAACATTATTTAATGAATATTTATCGCAATAAATATCGCTTATCTCCGTTAATCTTGCTGTTCGTTTCACTCTCGAGACAGAGAGACGTTAAAGGAGCCGTCGCGCGGACATCTTCGTCTGTTATCGGGATCAATGGGATTCCGCATTGATGAAATCACGTTGTCGATACCGCGACATTTCAGCAGCGGGCTGCACTTATACAGGAGATAAGAGGACATTTCTGACGGCACTGAATTTAAACTTATTTAAATGCTTTCTCTTCTCCACAAACAATAAGAGACCAGCAATGATGTGCACACACATGCACACATACACACACACATACACAGACACACGCATGCACACACACACATGAAAACATGCACAAACACTTGCACACGCACACAGACGCTTGCACGCACACACACGCACACACCCACGTAAACACATGCGCACGCAAACACATGGATACACACACACACACTTGCACAGACACACTTCCAGGCACACAAATACATGCACAATCACGCGCACAGATAGGCACACACACACACACACATACACACACACACACACACACATACACACACACACACAAGCATGCACGCACACATGCAGACACTCACACACAAACACACTCACACACACACAAAGACACACACACACACACACACACACACACACACACACACGAACACACACACATACACCCCTTGGTGTGGAGGTCCGGTTCATCCTTCTTCTTGATGACTTTGGAAACTGTTTGAACGTGTTGCCATGGCAACACTAGTTGGATGGGAGGAGGCTGGGTGGAGGGGAGGGTGTAATGGTTAGTATTGGTGTGTGTGTGTGTGTGAGTGTGGTTGTGTGTGTGTGTGTGTGTGTGTGTGTGTGTGTGTGTGTGTGTGTGTGTGTGTGTGTGTTTATGACACCAGTAATGACAGTAATTGTTAATGTTGAGATTACCTGTCAAGCAGATCGGGACTAGGACCCTCAGAGACCCTCCCCTGACGAGCTGTGACAGGTGGGGGGTCAGGACACACAGCCCCACCCCTCCATCCAGCCCTCCTCTCCTCCTCTCCCCCTCCACCCAGCCCTCCTCTCCTCCTCTCCCCCTTCATCCAGCCCTCCTCTCCTCCTCTCCCCCTCCACCCAGCCCTCCTCTCCTCCTCCACCCCAATCGACTCAGCCATCCCTCCTCCAACTACATCCCGTCCATGCTTCTACCTTACCTCCCCAGCCTTCCTTCCTTCCACCACCTGCTCCTCCTCCTCCTTCTCCTCCTCCTCCTCCTCCTCCTCCTCCTCCTCCTCCTGCGTTGTCTCCTGGCTGATAATCAGGGGATAGTTCAGTTGTCTGTCTGGACCGTCACACAACAGCACCCATCGCCACACCAGCACACCTGAGCTGGAGATTAGAGAGAGAGAGAGAGGGAGAGAAGAGAGAGAGAGAGAGAGAGAGAGAGAGAGAGAGAGAGAGAGAGAGAGAGAGGGAGAGAGAGAGGAAGAGAGAGGGAGAGGGAGAGAGAGGGAGAGAGAGAGGGAGAGAGAGAGGGAGAGAGGGAGAGGGAGTGCGGGAGAGCGAGAGGGAGAGCGAGAGAGAGAGCAGGAGAGCGAGCTGGAAGGGTTATGAGGTGGTCCATCAGAACATGTCTGTGTGTGTCTGTCTATGTGTGTGTGTGTGTGTTTCTGTTTGTGTGTGTGTGCTTGTGCATGTGTGTGTGTGTGTGTCTGTGTGTTTACATTCAGAAGACATGAGGATGATGAGGAGGAAGATGATGTGGAAGATGATGAGAACCTCTACTCTGCTGCATGTCCCCCCCCCCACACACACACACACTTTCTCCCCAGGGACGGCTTGTCTTTCTCTGCACGTTGCCGGGGTAACGGGGGGGGGGGGGGGGCATCAGACCTCCCTCTCAGAACTGTCCTCCTCAATGAGGCTGATGGAGGAGGAGGCCTGTGTCAAGCGTTCACCTGCTGGGGCAGAGAGCCAATATCAACACTGGAGAACCGCCCTAGAGAACCTCCTGGAGAACTCCCCTCCCTGGAGAACCTCCCTGGAGCCTGGAGAACCTCCCTGGAGACTGGAGAACCTCACTGGAGAACCGCCCTTGAGAACCTTCTGGAGACTGGACAACCTTCTGGAGAACCACCCCTTTCTGGAGAACCTTCTGGGGAACCTTCTTGAGAACCTTCTGGAGAACCTGGAGAACCTCCTGGAGAACCTCCCCTTCCTGGAGAAGATTCTGGAGAACCTGCTGGTGAGCCT
>NW_027641331.1:0-15788 GCF_949987615.1 Pollachius pollachius
TACAAAAGGGTTATTTAAGCATAAACCACCATTTGGGAGTGAATTCCATTAGTTTTGAGCAATATCAAAATTGAAAGGTCAGAATCACATTGTTGGTCAAAAAGTGCTTCTCTCGCTCTGAAAAGCATTTTGCACGCATAAAAACTTGACATGTGAATATTTCTGTTTCTTTCAATGGAAACGTGTTATTATGCTTACAAAAGGGTTATTTAAGCATAAACCACCATTTGGGAGTGAATTCCATTAGTTTTGAGCAATATCAAAATTGAAAGGTCAGAATCACATTGTTGGTCAAAAAGTGCTTCTCTCGCTCTGAAAAGCATTTTGCACGCATAAAAACTTGACATGTGAATATTTCTGTTTCTTTCAATGGAAACGTGTTATTATGCTTACAAAAGGGTTATTTAAGCATAAACCACCATTTGGGAGTGAATTCCATTAGTTTTGAGCAATATCAAAATTGAAAGGTCAGAATCACATTGTTGGTCAAAAAGTGCTTCTCTCGCTCTGAAAAGCATTTTGCACGCATAAAAACTTGACATGTGAATATTTCTGTTTCTTTCAATGGAAACGTGTTATTATGCTTACAAAAGGGTTATTTAAGCATAAACCACCATTTGAGAGTGAATTCCATTAGTTTTGAGCAATATCAACATTGTAAGGTAAAAATCACATTGTTGGTCAAAAAGTGCTTCTCTCGCTCTGAAAAGCATTTTGCACGCATAAAAACTTGACATGTGAATATTTCTGTTTCTTTCAATGGAAACGTGTTATTATGCTTACAAAAGGGTTATTTAAGCATAAACCACCATTTGGGAGTGAATTCCATTAGTTTTGAGCAATATCAAAATTGAAAGGTCAGAATCACATTGTTGGTCAAAAAGTACTTCTCTCGCTCTGAAAAGCATTTTGCACACATAAAAACTTGACATGTGAATATTTCTGTTTCTTTCAATGGAAACGTGTTATTATGCTTACAAAAGGGTTATTTAAGCATAAACCACCATTTGGGAGTGAATTCCATTAGTTTTGAGCAATATCAAAATTGAAAGGTCAGAATCACATTGTTGGTCAAAAAGTGCTTCTCTCGCTCTGAAAAGCATTTTGCACGCATAAAAACTTGACATGTGAATATTTCTGTTTCTTTCAATGGAAACGTGTTATTATGCTTACAAAAGGGTTATTTAAGCATAAACCACCATTTGGGAGTGAATTCCATTAGTTTTGAGCAATATCAAAATTGAAAGGTCAGAATCACATTGTTGGTCAAAAAGTGCTTCTCTCGCTCTGAAAAGCATTTTGCACGCATAAAAACTTGACATGTGAATATTTCTGTTTCTTTCAATGGAAACGTGTTATTATGCTTACAAAAGGGTTATTTAAGCATAAACCACCATTTGGGAGTGAATTCCATTAGTTTTGAGCAATATCAAAATTGAAAGGTCAGAATCACATTGTTGGTCAAAAAGTACTTCTCTCGCTCTGAAAAGCATTTTGCACGCATAAAAACTTGACATGTGAATATTTCTGTTTCTTTCAATGGAAACGTGTTATTATGCTTACAAAAGGGTTATTTAAGCATAAACCACCATTTGGGAGTGAATTCCATTAGTTTTGAGCAATATCAAAATTGAAAGGTCAGAATCACATTGTTGGTCAAAAAGTGCTTCTCTCGCTCTGAAAAGCATTTTGCACACATAAAAACTTGACATGTGAATATTTCTGTTACTTTCAATGGAAACGTGTTATTATGCTTACAAAAGGGTTATTTAAGCATAAACCACCATTTGGGAGTGAATTCCATTAGTTTTGAGCAATATCAAAATTGAAAGGTCAGAATCACATTGTTGGTCAAAAAGTGCTTCTCTCGCTCTGAAAAGCATTTTGCACACATAAAAACTTGACATGTGAATATTTCTGTTTCTTTCAATGGAAACGTGTTATTATGCTTACAAAAGGGTTATTTAAGCATAAACCACCATTTGGGAGTGAATTCCATTAGTTTTGAGCAATATCAAAATTGAAAGGTCAGAATCACATTGTTGGTCAAAAAGTGGTTCTCTCGCTCTGAAAAGCATTTTGCACGCATAAAAACTTGAAATGTGAATATTTCTGTTTCTTTCAATGGAAACGTGTTATTATGCTTACAAAAGGGTTATGTAAGCATAAACCACCATTTGAGAGTGAATTCCATTAGTTTTGAGCAATATCAACATTGTAAGGTAAAAATCACATTGTTGGTCAAAAAGTGCTTCTCTCGCTCTGAAAAGCATTTTGCACGCATAAAAACTTGACATGTGAATATTTCTGTTTCTTTCAATGGAAACGTGTTATTATGCTTACAAAAGGGTTATTTAAGCATAAACCACCATTTGGGAGTGAATTCCATTAGTTTTGAGCAATATCAAAATTGAAAGGTCAGAATCACATTGTTGGTCAAAAAGTGCTTCTCTCGCTCTGAAAAGCATTTTGCACACATAAAAACTTGACATGTGAATATTTCTGTTTCTTTCAATGGAAACGTGTTATTATGCTTACAAAAGGGTTATTTAAGCATAAACCACCATTTGGGAGTGAATTCCATTAGTTTTGAGCAATATCAAAATTGAAAGGTCAGAATCACATTGTTGGTCAAAAAGTGCTTCTCTCGCTCTGAAAAGCATTTTGCACGCATAAAAACTTGACATGTGAATATTTCTGTTTCTTTCAATGGAAACGTGTTATTATGCTTACAAAAGGGTTATTTAAGCATAAACCACCATTTGAGAGTGAATTCCATTAGTTTTGAGCAATATCAACATTGTAAGGTAAAAATCACATTGTTGGTCAAAAAGTGCTTCTCTCGCTCTGAAAAGCATTTTGCACGCATAAAAACTTGACATGTGAATATTTCTGTTTCTTTCAATGGAAACGTGTTATTATGCTTACAAAAGGGTTATTTAAGCATAAACCACCATTTGGGAGTGAATTCCATTAGTTTTGAGCAATATCAAAATTGAAAGGTCAGAATCACATTGTTGGTCAAAAAGTGCTTCTCTCGCTCTGAAAAGCATTTTGCACACATAAAAACTTGACATGTGAATATTTCTGTTTCTTTCAATGGAAACGTGTTATTATGCTTACAAAAGGGTTATTTAAGCATAAACCACCATTTGGGAGTGAATTCCATTAGTTTTGAGCAATATCAAAATTGAAAGGTCAGAATCACATTGTTGGTCAAAAAGTGCTTCTCTCGCTCTGAAAAGCATTTTGCACACATAAAAACTTGACATGTGAATATTTCTGTTTCTTTCAATGGAAACGTGTTATTATGCTTACAAAAGGGTTATTTAAGCATAAACCACCATTTGAGAGTGAATTCCATTAGTTTTGAGCAATATCAAAATTGAAAGGTCAGAATCACATTGTTGGTCAAAAAGTACTTCTCTCGCTCTGAAAAGCATTTTGCACACATAAAAACTTGACATGTGAATATTTCTGTTTCTTTCAATGGAAACGTGTTATTATGCTTACAAAAGGGTTATTTAAATATAAACCACCATTTGGGAGTGAATTCCATTAGTTTTGAGCAATATCAAAATTGAAAGGTCAGAATCACATTGTTGGTCAAAAAGTGCTTCTCTCGCTCTGAAAAGCATTTTGCACGCATAAAAACTTGACATGTGAATATTTCTGTTTCTTTCAATGGAAACGTGTTATTATGCTTACAAAAGGGTTATTTAAGCATAAACCACCATTTGGGAGTGAATTCCATTAGTTTTGAGCAATATCAAAATTGAAAGGTCAGAATCACATTGTTGGTCAAAAAGTGCTTCTCTCGCTCTGAAAAGCATTTTGCACGCATAAAAACTTGACATGTGAATATTTCTGTTTCTTTCAATGGAAACGTGTTATTATGCTTACAAAAGGGTTATTTAAGCATAAACCACCATTTGGGAGTGAATTCCATTAGTTTTGAGCAATATCAAAATTGAAAGGTCAGAATCACATTGTTGGTCAAAAAGTACTTCTCTCGCTCTGAAAAGCATTTTGCACGCATAAAAACTTGACATGTGAATATTTCTGTTTCTTTCAATGGAAACGTGTTATTATGCTTACAAAAGGGTTATTTAAGCATAAACCACCATTTGGGAGTGAATTCCATTAGTTTTGAGCAATATCAAAATTGAAAGGTCAGAATCACATTGTTGGTCAAAAAGTGCTTCTCTCGCTCTGAAAAGCATTTTGCACACATAAAAACTTGACATGTGAATATTTCTGTTACTTTCAATGGAAACGTGTTATTATGCTTACAAAAGGGTTATTTAAGCATAAACCACCATTTGGGAGTGAATTCCATTAGTTTTGAGCAATATCAAAATTGAAAGGTCAGAATCACATTGTTGGTCAAAAAGTGCTTCTCTCGCTCTGAAAAGCATTTTGCACACATAAAAACTTGACATGTGAATATTTCTGTTTCTTTCAATGGAAACGTGTTATTATGCTTACAAAAGGGTTATTTAAGCATAAACCACCATTTGGGAGTGAATTCCATTAGTTTTGAGCAATATCAAAATTGAAAGGTCAGAATCACATTGTTGGTCAAAAAGTGGTTCTCTCGCTCTGAAAAGCATTTTGCACGCATAAAAACTTGAAATGTGAATATTTCTGTTTCTTTCAATGGAAACGTGTTATTATGCTTACAAAAGGGTTATGTAAGCATAAACCACCATTTGAGAGTGAATTCCATTAGTTTTGAGCAATATCAACATTGTAAGGTAAAAATCACATTGTTGGTCAAAAAGTGCTTCTCTCGCTCTGAAAAGCATTTTGCACGCATAAAAACTTGACATGTGAATATTTCTGTTTCTTTCAATGGAAACGTGTTATTATGCTTACAAAAGGGTTATTTAAGCATAAACCACCATTTGGGAGTGAATTCCATTAGTTTTGAGCAATATCAAAATTGAAAGGTCAGAATCACATTGTTGGTCAAAAAGTGCTTCTCTCGCTCTGAAAAGCATTTTGCACGCATAAAAACTTGACATGTGAATATTTCTGTTTCTTTCAATGGAAACGTGTTATTATGCTTACAAAAGGGTTATTTAAGCATAAACCACCATTTGAGAGTGAATTCCATTAGTTTTGAGCAATATCAAAATTGAAAGGTCAGAATCACATTGTTGGTCAAAAAGTGCTTCTCTCGCTCTGAAAAGCATTTTGCACACATAAAAACTTGACATGTGAATATTTCTGTTTCTTTCAATGGAAACGTGTTATTATGCTTAAAAAAGGGTTATTTAAGCATAAACCGCCATTTGGGAGTGAATTCCATTAGTTTTGAGCAATATCAAAATTGAAAGGTCAGAATCACATTGTTGGTCAAAAAGTGCTTCTCTCGCTCTGAAAAGCATTTTGCACGCATAAAAACTTGACATGTGAATATTTCTGTTTCTTTCAATGGAAACGTGTTATTATGCTTACAAAAGGGTTATTTAAGCATAAACCACCATTTGAGAGTGAATTCCATTAGTTTTGAGCAATATCAAAATTGAAAGGTCAGAATCACATTGTTGGTCAAAAAGTGCTTCTCTCGCTCTGAAAAGCATTTTGCACGCATAAAAACTTGACATGTGAATATTTCTGTTTCTTTCAATGGAAACGTGTTATTATGCTTACAAAAGGGTTATTTAAGCATAAACCACCATTTGGGAGTGAATTCCATTAGTTTTGAGCAATATCAAAATTGAAAGGTCAGAATCACATTGTTGGTCAAAAAGTGCTTCTCTCGCTCTGAAAAGCATTTTGCACACATAAAAACTTGACATGTGAATATTTCTGTTACTTTCAATGGAAACGTGTTATTATGCTTACAAAAGGGTTATTTAAGCATAAACCACCATTTGGGAGTGAATTCCATTAGTTTTGAGCAATATCAAAATTGAAAGGTCAGAATCACATTGTTGGTCAAAAAGTGCTTCTCTCGCTCTGAAAAGCATTTTGCACACATAAAAACTTGACATGTGAATATTTCTGTTACTTTCAATGGAAACGTGTTATTATGCTTACAAAAGGGTTATTTAAGCATAAACCACCATTTGGGAGTGAATTCCATTAGTTTTGAGCAATATCAAAATTGAAAGGTCAGAATCACATTGTTGGTCAAAAAGTGCTTCTCTCGCTCTGAAAAGCATTTTGCACGCATAAAAACTTGACATGTGAATATTTCTGTTTCTTTCAATGGAAACGTGTTATTATGCTTACAAAAGGGTTATTTAAGCATAAACCACCATTTGAGAGTGAATTCCATTAGTTTTGAGCAATATCAAAATTGAAAGGTCAGAATCACATTGTTGGTCAAAAAGTGCTTCTCTCGCTCTGAAAAGCATATTGCACACATAAAAACTTGACATGTGAATATTTCTGTTTCTTTCAATGGAAACGTGTTATTATGCTTAAAAAAGGGTTATTTAAGCATAAACCGCCATTTGGGAGTGAATTCCATTAGTTTTGAGCAATATCAAAATTGAAAGGTCAGAATCACATTGTTGGTCAAAAAGTGCTTCTCTCGCTCTGAAAAGCATTTTGCACGCATAAAAACTTGACATGTGAATATTTCTGTTTCTTTCAATGGAAACGTGTTATTATGCTTACAAAAGGGTTATTTAAGCATAAACCACCATTTGAGAGTGAATTCCATTAGTTTTGAGCAATATCAAAATTGAAAGGTCAGAATCACATTGTTGGTCAAAAAGTGCTTCTCTCGCTCTGAAAAGCATTTTGCACGCATAAAAACTTGACATGTGAATATTTCTGTTTCTTTCAATGGAAACGTGTTATTATGCTTACAAAAGGGTTATTTAAGCATAAACCACCATTTGGGAGTGAATTCCATTAGTTTTGAGCAATATCAAAATTGAAAGGTCAGAATCACATTGTTGGTCAAAAAGTGCTTCTCTCGCTCTGAAAAGCATTTTGCACACATAAAAACTTGACATGTGAATATTTCTGTTACTTTCAATGGAAACGTGTTATTATGCTTACAAAAGGGTTATTTAAGCATAAACCACCATTTGGGAGTGAATTCCATTAGTTTTGAGCAATATCAAAATTGAAAGGTCAGAATCACATTGTTGGTCAAAAAGTGCTTCTCTCGCTCTGAAAAGCATTTTGCACGCATAAAAACTTGACATGTGAATATTTCTGTTTCTTTCAATGGAAACGTGTTATTATGCTTACAAAAGGGTTATTTAAGCATAAACCACCATTTGGGAGTGAATTCCATTAGTTTTGAGCAATATCAAAATTGAAAGGTCAGAATCACATTGTTGGTCAAAAAGTGCTTCTCTCGCTCTGAAAAGCATTTTGCACACATAAATACTTGACATGTGAATATTTCTGTTTCTTTCAATGGAAACGTGTTATTATGCTTACAAAAGGGTTATTTAAGCATAAACCACCATTTGGGAGTGAATTCCATTAGTTTTGAGCAATATCAAAATTGAAAGGTCAGAATCACATTGTTGGTCAAAAAGTGCTTCTCTCGCTCTGAAAAGCATTTTGCACACATAAAAACTTGACATGTGAATATTTCTGTTACTTTCAATGGAAACGTGTTATTATGCTTACAAAAGGGTTATTTAAGCATAAACCACCATTTGGGAGTGAATTCCATTAGTTTTGAGCAATATCAAAATTGAAAGGTCAGAATCACATTGTTGGTCAAAAAGTGCTTCTCTCGCTCTGAAAAGCATTTTGCACACATAAAAACTTGACATGTGAATATTTCTGTTACTTTCAATGGAAACGTGTTATTATGCTTACAAAAGGGTTATTTAAGCATAAACCACCATTTGGGAGTGAATTCCATTAGTTTTGAGCAATATCAAAATTGAAAGGTCAGAATCACATTGTTGGTCAAAAAGTGCTTCTCTCGCTCTGAAAAGCATTTTGCACACATAAAAACTTGACATGTGAATATTTCTGTTACTTTCAATGGAAACGTGTTATTATGCTTACAAAAGGGTTATTTAAGCATAAACCACCATTTGGGAGTGAATTCCATTAGTTTTGAGCAATATCAAAATTGAAAGGTCAGAATCACATTGTTGGTCAAAAAGTGCTTCTCTCGCTCTGAAAAGCATTTTGCACACATAAAAACTTGACATGTGAATATTTCTGTTACTTTCAATGGAAACGTGTTATTATGCTTACAAAAGGGTTATTTAAGCATAAACCACCATTTGGGAGTGAATTCCATTAGTTTTGAGCAATATCAAAATTGTAAGGTCAGAATCACATTGTTGGTCAAAAAGTGCTTCTCTCGCTCTGAAAAGCATTTTGCACACATAAAAACTTGACATGTGAATATTTCTGTTACTTTCAATGGAAACGTGTTATTATGCTTACAAAAGGGTTATTTAAGCATAAACCACCATTTGGGAGTGAATTCCATTAGTTTTGAGCAATATCAAAATTGAAAGGTCAGAATCCATTGTTGGTCAAAAAGTGCTTCCTCGCTCTGAAAAGCATTTTGCACACATAAAAACTTGACATGTGAATATTTCTGTTTCTTTCAAAGGAAACGTGTTATTATGCTTACAAAAGGGTTATTTAAGCATAAACCACCATTTGGGAGTGAATTCCATTAGTTTTGAGCAATATCAAAATTGAAAGGTCAGAATCACATTGTTGGTCAAAAAGTGCTTCTCTCGCTCTGAAAAGCATTTTGCACGCATAAAAACTTGACATGTGAATATTTCTGTTTCTTTCAATGGAAACGTGTTATTATGCTTACAAAAGGGTTATTTAAGCATAAACCACCATTTGAGAGTGAATTCCATTAGTTTTGAGCAATATCAAAATTGAAAGGTCAGAATCACATTGTTGGTCAAAAAGTGCTTCTCTCGCTCTGAAAAGCATTTTGCACACATAAAAACTTGACATGTGAATATTTCTGTTTCTTTCAATGGAAACGTGTTATTATGCTTAAAAAAGGGTTATTTAAGCATAAACCGCCATTTGGGAGTGAATTCCATTAGTTTTGAGCAATATCAAAATTGAAAGGTCAGAATCACATTGTTGGTCAAAAAGTGCTTCTCTCGCTCTGAAAAGCATTTTGCACGCATAAAAACTTGACATGTGAATATTTCTGTTTCTTTCAATGGAAACGTGTTATTATGCTTACAAAAGGGTTATTTAAGCATAAACCACCATTTGAGAGTGAATTCCATTAGTTTTGAGCAATATCAAAATTGAAAGGTCAGAATCACATTGTTGGTCAAAAAGTGCTTCTCTCGCTCTGAAAAGCATTTTGCACGCATAAAAACTTGACATGTGAATATTTCTGTTTCTTTCAATGGAAACGTGTTATTATGCTTACAAAAGGGTTATTTAAGCATAAACCACCATTTGGGAGTGAATTCCATTAGTTTTGAGCAATATCAAAATTGAAAGGTCAGAATCACATTGTTGGTCAAAAAGTGCTTCTCTCGCTCTGAAAAGCATTTTGCACACATAAAAACTTGACATGTGAATATTTCTGTTACTTTCAATGGAAACGTGTTATTATGCTTACAAAAGGGTTATTTAAGCATAAACCACCATTTGGGAGTGAATTCCATTAGTTTTGAGCAATATCAAAATTGAAAGGTCAGAATCACATTGTTGGTCAAAAAGTGCTTCTCTCGCTCTGAAAAGCATTTTGCACACATAAAAACTTGACATGTGAATATTTCTGTTACTTTCAATGGAAACGTGTTATTATGCTTACAAAAGGGTTATTTAAGCATAAACCACCATTTGGGAGTGAATTCCATTAGTTTTGAGCAATATCAAAATTGAAAGGTCAGAATCACATTGTTGGTCAAAAAGTGCTTCTCTCGCTCTGAAAAGCATTTTGCACGCATAAAAACTTGACATGTGAATATTTCTGTTTCTTTCAATGGAAACGTGTTATTATGCTTACAAAAGGGTTATTTAAGCATAAACCACCATTTGAGAGTGAATTCCATTAGTTTTGAGCAATATCAAAATTGAAAGGTCAGAATCACATTGTTGGTCAAAAAGTGCTTCTCTCGCTCTGAAAAGCATTTTGCACACATAAAAACTTGACATGTGAATATTTCTGTTTCTTTCAATGGAAACGTGTTATTATGCTTAAAAAAGGGTTATTTAAGCATAAACCGCCATTTGGGAGTGAATTCCATTAGTTTTGAGCAATATCAAAATTGAAAGGTCAGAATCACATTGTTGGTCAAAAAGTGCTTCTCTCGCTCTGAAAAGCATTTTGCACGCATAAAAACTTGACATGTGAATATTTCTGTTTCTTTCAATGGAAACGTGTTATTATGCTTACAAAAGGGTTATTTAAGCATAAACCACCATTTGAGAGTGAATTCCATTAGTTTTGAGCAATATCAAAATTGAAAGGTCAGAATCACATTGTTGGTCAAAAAGTGCTTCTCTCGCTCTGAAAAGCATTTTGCACGCATAAAAACTTGACATGTGAATATTTCTGTTTCTTTCAATGGAAACGTGTTATTATGCTTACAAAAGGGTTATTTAAGCATAAACCACCATTTGGGAGTGAATTCCATTAGTTTTGAGCAATATCAAAATTGAAAGGTCAGAATCACATTGTTGGTCAAAAAGTGCTTCTCTCGCTCTGAAAAGCATTTTGCACGCATAAAAACTTGACATGTGAATATTTCTGTTTCTTTCAATGGAAACGTGTTATTATGCTTACAAAAGGGTTATTTAAGCATAAACCACCATTTGAGAGTGAATTCCATTAGTTTTGAGCAATATCAAAATTGAAAGGTCAGAATCACATTGTTGGTCAAAAAGTGCTTCTCTCGCTCTGAAAAGCATTTTGCACACATAAAAACTTGACATGTGAATATTTCTGTTTCTTTCAATGGAAACGTGTTATTATGCTTAAAAAAGGGTTATTTAAGCATAAACCGCCATTTGGGAGTGAATTCCATTAGTTTTGAGCAATATCAAAATTGAAAGGTCAGAATCACATTGTTGGTCAAAAAGTGCTTCTCTCGCTCTGAAAAGCATTTTGCACGCATAAAAACTTGACATGTGAATATTTCTGTTTCTTTCAATGGAAACGTGTTATTATGCTTACAAAAGGGTTATTTAAGCATAAACCACCATTTGAGAGTGAATTCCATTAGTTTTGAGCAATATCAAAATTGAAAGGTCAGAATCACATTGTTGGTCAAAAAGTGCTTCTCTCGCTCTGAAAAGCATTTTGCACGCATAAAAACTTGACATGTGAATATTTCTGTTTCTTTCAATGGAAACGTGTTATTATGCTTACAAAAGGGTTATTTAAGCATAAACCACCATTTGGGAGTGAATTCCATTAGTTTTGAGCAATATCAAAATTGAAAGGTCAGAATCACATTGTTGGTCAAAAAGTGCTTCTCTCGCTCTGAAAAGCATTTTGCACACATAAAAACTTGACATGTGAATATTTCTGTTACTTTCAATGGAAACGTGTTATTATGCTTACAAAAGGGTTATTTAAGCATAAACCACCATTTGGGAGTGAATTCCATTAGTTTTGAGCAATATCAAAATTGAAAGGTCAGAATCACATTGTTGGTCAAAAAGTGCTTCTCTCGCTCTGAAAAGCATTTTGCACACATAAAAACTTGACATGTGAATATTTCTGTTACTTTCAATGGAAACGTGTTATTATGCTTACAAAAGGGTTATTTAAGCATAAACCACCATTTGGGAGTGAATTCCATTAGTTTTGAGCAATATCAAAATTGAAAGGTCAGAATCACATTGTTGGTCAAAAAGTGCTTCTCTCGCTCTGAAAAGCATTTTGCACGCATAAAAACTTGACATGTGAATATTTCTGTTTCTTTCAATGGAAACGTGTTATTATGCTTACAAAAGGGTTATTTAAGCATAAACCACCATTTGAGAGTGAATTCCATTAGTTTTGAGCAATATCAAAATTGAAAGGTCAGAATCACATTGTTGGTCAAAAAGTGCTTCTCTCGCTCTGAAAAGCATATTGCACACATAAAAACTTGACATGTGAATATTTCTGTTTCTTTCAATGGAAACGTGTTATTATGCTTAAAAAAGGGTTATTTAAGCATAAACCGCCATTTGGGAGTGAATTCCATTAGTTTTGAGCAATATCAAAATTGAAAGGTCAGAATCACATTGTTGGTCAAAAAGTGCTTCTCTCGCTCTGAAAAGCATTTTGCACGCATAAAAACTTGACATGTGAATATTTCTGTTTCTTTCAATGGAAACGTGTTATTATGCTTACAAAAGGGTTATTTAAGCATAAACCACCATTTGAGAGTGAATTCCATTAGTTTTGAGCAATATCAAAATTGAAAGGTCAGAATCACATTGTTGGTCAAAAAGTGCTTCTCTCGCTCTGAAAAGCATTTTGCACGCATAAAAACTTGACATGTGAATATTTCTGTTTCTTTCAATGGAAACGTGTTATTATGCTTACAAAAGGGTTATTTAAGCATAAACCACCATTTGGGAGTGAATTCCATTAGTTTTGAGCAATATCAAAATTGAAAGGTCAGAATCACATTGTTGGTCAAAAAGTGCTTCTCTCGCTCTGAAAAGCATTTTGCACACATAAAAACTTGACATGTGAATATTTCTGTTACTTTCAATGGAAACGTGTTATTATGCTTACAAAAGGGTTATTTAAGCATAAACCACCATTTGGGAGTGAATTCCATTAGTTTTGAGCAATATCAAAATTGAAAGGTCAGAATCACATTGTTGGTCAAAAAGTGCTTCTCTCGCTCTGAAAAGCATTTTGCACGCATAAAAACTTGACATGTGAATATTTCTGTTTCTTTCAATGGAAACGTGTTATTATGCTTACAAAAGGGTTATTTAAGCATAAACCACCATTTGGGAGTGAATTCCATTAGTTTTGAGCAATATCAAAATTGAAAGGTCAGAATCACATTGTTGGTCAAAAAGTGCTTCTCTCGCTCTGAAAAGCATTTTGCACGCATAAAAACTTGACATGTGAATATTTCTGTTTCTTTCAATGGAAACGTGTTATTATGCTTACAAAAGGGTTATTTAAGCATAAACCACCATTTGGGAGTGAATTCCATTAGTTTTGAGCAATATCAAAATTGAAAGGTCAGAATCACATTGTTGGTCAAAAAGTGCTTCTCTCGCTCTGAAAAGCATTTTGCACACATAAATACTTGACATGTGAATATTTCTGTTTCTTTCAATGGAAACGTGTTATTATGCTTACAAAAGGGTTATTTAAGCATAAACCACCATTTGGGAGTGAATTCCATTAGTTTTGAGCAATATCAAAATTGAAAGGTCAGAATCACATTGTTGGTCAAAAAGTGCTTCTCTCGCTCTGAAAAGCATTTTGCACACATAAAAACTTGACATGTGAATATTTCTGTTACTTTCAATGGAAACGTGTTATTATGCTTACAAAAGGGTTATTTAAGCATAAACCACCATTTGGGAGTGAATTCCATTAGTTTTGAGCAATATCAAAATTGTAAGGTCAGAATCACATTGTTGGTCAAAAAGTGCTTCTCTCGCTCTGAAAAGCATTTTGCACACATAAAAACTTGACATGTGAATATTTCTGTTACTTTCAATGGAAACGTGTTATTATGCTTACAAAAGGGTTATTTAAGCATAAACCACCATTTGGGAGTGAATTCCATTAGTTTTGAGCAATATCAAAATTGAAAGGTCAGAATCACATTGTTGGTCAAAAAGTGCTTCCTCGCTCTGAAAAGCATTTTGCACACATAAAAACTTGACATGTGAATATTTCTGTTTCTTTCAAAGGAAACGTGTTATTATGCTTACAAAAGGGTTATTTAAGCATAAACCACCATTTGGGAGTGAATTCCATTAGTTTTGAGCAATATCAAAATTGAAAGGTCAGAATCACATTGTTGGTCAAAAAGTGCTTCTCTCGCTCTGAAAAGCATTTTGCACGCATAAAAACTTGACATGTGAATATTTCTGTTTCTTTCAATGGAAACGTGTTATTATGCTTACAAAAGGGTTATTTAAGCATAAACCACCATTTGAGAGTGAATTCCATTAGTTTTGAGCAATATCAAAATTGAAAGGTCAGAATCACATTGTTGGTCAAAAAGTGCTTCTCTCGCTCTGAAAAGCATTTTGCACGCATAAAAACTTGACATGTGAATATTTCTGTTTCTTTCAATGGAAACGTGTTATTATGCTTACAAAAGGGTTATTTAAGCATAAACCACCATTTGAGAGTGAATTCCATTAGTTTTGAGCAATATCAAAATTGAAAGGTCAGAATCACATTGTTGGTCAAAAAGTGCTTCTCTCGCTCTGAAAAGCATTTTGCACGCATAAAAACTTGACATGTGAATATTTCTGTTTCTTTCAATGGAAACGTGTTATTATGCTTACAAAAGGGTTATTTAAGCATAAACCACCATTTGGGAGTGAATTCCATTAGTTTTGAGCAATATCAAAATTGAAAGGTCAGAATCACATTGTTGGTCAAAAAGTGCTTCTCTCGCTCTGAAAAGCATTTTGCACACATAAAAACTTGACATGTGAATATTTCTGTTACTTTCAATGGAAACGTGTTATTATGCTTACAAAAGGGTTATTTAAGCATAAACCACCATTTGGGAGTGAATTCCATTAGTTTTGAGCAATATCAAAATTGAAAGGTCAGAATCACATTGTTGGTCAAAAAGTGCTTCTCTCGCTCTGAAAAGCATTTTGCACACATAAAAACTTGACATGTGAATATTTCTGTTACTTTCAATGGAAACGTGTTATTATGCTTACAAAAGGGTTATTTAAGCATAAACCACCATTTGGGAGTGAATTCCATTAGTTTTGAGCAATATCAAAATTGAAAGGTCAGAATCACATTGTTGGTCAAAAAGTGCTTCTCTCGCTCTGAAAAGCATTTTGCACGCATAAAAACTTGACATGTGAATATTTCTGTTTCTTTCAATGGAAACGTGTTATTATGCTTACAAAAGGGTTATTTAAGCATAAACCACCATTTGAGAGTGAATTCCATTAGTTTTGAGCAATATCAAAATTGAAAGGTCAGAATCACATTGTTGGTCAAAAAGTGCTTCTCTCGCTCTGAAAAGCATTTTGCACACATAAAAACTTGACATGTGAATATTTCTGTTTCTTTCAATGGAAACGTGTTATTATGCTTAAAAAAGGGTTATTTAAGCATAAACCGCCATTTGGGAGTGAATTCCATTAGTTTTGAGCAATATCAAAATTGAAAGGTCAGAATCACATTGTTGGTCAAAAAGTGCTTCTCTCGCTCTGAAAAGCATTTTGCACGCATAAAAACTTGACATGTGAATATTTCTGTTTCTTTCAATGGAAACGTGTTATTATGCTTACAAAAGGGTTATTTAAGCATAAACCACCATTTGAGAGTGAATTCCATTAGTTTTGAGCAATATCAAAATTGAAAGGTCAGAATCACATTGTTGGTCAAAAAGTGCTTCTCTCGCTCTGAAAAGCATTTTGCACGCATAAAAACTTGACATGTGAATATTTCTGTTTCTTTCAATGGAAACGTGTTATTATGCTTACAAAAGGGTTATTTAAGCATAAACCACCATTTGGGAGTGAATTCCATTAGTTTTGAGCAATATCAAAATTGAAAGGTCAGAATCACATTGTTGGTCAAAAAGTGCTTCTCTCGCTCTGAAAAGCATTTTGCACACATAAAAACTTGACATGTGAATATTTCTGTTACTTTCAATGGAAACGTGTTATTA
>NW_027641330.1:2500-7500 GCF_949987615.1 Pollachius pollachius
ACCGACTCACTGCACCACCCAGTCCGAGTAGGGGACCCGTTTCGGACTCAGACTCTGAGTGGTCCCTCTACTCTGGAGCCTCAGGAAGACCTCCAGACAGGGGGCCACCAACTGCACCACTTTGGCCGAATGGGGGACCCGTTTCGGCCTCAGACTCTGAGTGGTCCCGCTCCTCTGGAGCCTCAGGAAGACCTCCAGACAGGGGGCCCACTAACTGCACCACTTAGGCCGAGTAGGGGACCCGTTTCGGCCTCAGACTCTGAGTGGTCCCGCTCCTCTGGAGCCTCAGGAAGACCTCCAGACAGGGGGCCCACTAACTGCACCACTCAGGCCGAGTAGGGGACCCGTTTCGGCCTCAGACTCTGAGTGGTCCCGCTCCTCTGGAGCCTCAGGAAGACCTCCAGACAGGGGACCCACTAACTGCACCACTCAGGCCGAGTAGGGGAACCGTTCCGGCCTCAGACTCTGAGTGGTCCCGCTCCTCTGGAGCCTCACCAAGACCTCCAGACAGGGGGCCCACTAACTGCACCACTTAGGCCGAGTAGGGGACCCGTTTCGGCCTCAGACTCTGAGTGGACCCGCTCCTCTGGGGCCTCAGGAAGACCTCCAGACAGGGGGCCACCAACTGCACCATTCAGTCCGAGTAGGGGACCCGTTTCGGCCTCAGACTCTGAGTGGACCCGCTCCTCTGGAGCCTCAGGAAGACCTCCAGACAGGGGGCCCACTAACTCCACCACTTAGGCCGAGTAGGGGACCCGTTTCGGCCTCAGACTCTGAGTGGACCCACTCCTCTGGAGCCTCAGGAAGACCTCCAGACAGGGGGCCCACTAACTGCACCACTTAGGCCGAGTAGGGGACCCGTTTCGGCCTCAGACTCTGAGTGGACCCGCTCCTCTGGAGCCTCAGGAAGACCTCCAGACAGGGGGCCACCAACTGCACCACTTAGGCCGAGTAGGGGACCCGTTTCGGCCTCAGACTCTGAGTGGTCCCTCTCCTCTGGAGCCTCAGGAAGACCTCCAGACAGGGGGCCACCAACTGCACCACTTAGGCCGAATGGGGGACCCGTTTCGGCCTCAGACTCTGAGTGGTCCCGCTCCTCTGGAGCCTCAGGAAGACCTCCAGACAGGGGGCCCACTAACTGCACCACTTAGGCCGAGTAGGGGACCCGTTTCGGCCTCAGACTCTGAGTGGACCCGCTCCTCTGGAGCCTCAAGAAGACCTCCAGACAGGGGGCCACCAACTGCACCACTCAGGCCGAGTAGGGGACCCGTTTCGGCCTCAGACACTGAGTGGTCCCGCTCCTCTGGAGCCTCAGGAAGACCTCCAGACAGGGGGCCCGCTTACTGCACCACTTAGGCCGAGTAGGGGACCCGTTTCGGCCTCAGACTCTGAGTGGACCCGCTCCTCTGGAGCCTCACCAAGACCCCCAGACAGGGGGCCACCAACTGCACCACTTAGGCCGAGTAGGGGACCCGTTTCGGCCTCAGACTCTGAGTGGACCCGCTCCTCTGGAGCCTCAAGAAGACCTCCAGACAGGGGGCCACCAACTGCACCACTCAGGCCGAGTAGGGGACCCGTTTCGGCCTCAGACACTGAGTGGTCCCGCTCCTCTGGAGCCTCAGGAAGACCTCCAGACAGGGGGCCCGCTTACTGCACCACTTAGGCCGAGTAGGGGACCCGTTTCGGCCTCAGACTCTGAGTGGACCCGCTCCTCTGGAGCCTCACCAAGACCCCCAGACAGGGGGCCACCAACTGCACCACTTAGGCCGAGTAGGGGACCCGTTTCGGCCTCAGACTCTGAGTGGACCCGCTCCTCTGGAGCCTCAAGAAGACCTCCAGACAGGGGGCCACCAACTGCACCACTCAGGCCGAGTAGGGGACCCGTTTCGGCCTCAGACTCTGAGTGGACCCGCTCCTCTGGAGCCTCAGGAAGACCTCCAGACAGGGGGCCCACTAACTGCACCACATGGGCCGAGTAGGGGACCCGTTTCGGACTTAGACGCCAAGTGGTCCCGCACCCCTGGATGGTTCTAGAGACCCCCAGACCAGGGGCCACCAACTGCACCACTTGGGCCGAGTAGGGGACCCGTTTCGGCCTTAGACGCCACGTGGTCCCGCTCCTCTGGAGCCTCAGGAAGACCTCCAGACCGGGGGCCACCAACGGCACCACTCAGTCCGACCAGGGGACACCTTTCGGCCTTAGACGCCACGTGGTCCCGCTCCTCTGGAGCCTCAGGAAGACCTCCAGGGCCAGGGGCCACCTTTCCTATATGCCAAACAACCACTGTCCTGCAAAACAGGCCCACAAAACGGTATCAGGCGAAGCCCATAAATCCACAGTGAGCGGACTGTGAAACTTCTTATTTTCGACACCCCTGGTATATATTACCATCCCTGGTAGTCTAAAACGAACCCATGGGAGTCTAAAATGAACCCATGGGATTCTAAACACAACCCATGGTAGTCTAAAACGAACCCATGGGAGTCTAGCAAAAAAAGAACTTAGAAAAATAACGCTTGGATTTTCATTCCTCCAGGCTCACACCGACTCACTGCACAACTCAGTCCGAGTAGGGGACCCATATCGGACTCAGACTCTGAGTGGACCCGCTGCTCTGGAGCCTCAGGAAGACCTCCAGACAGGGGGCCACCAACTGCACCACTTAGGCCGAATAGGGGACCCGTTTCGGACTCAGACTCTGCGTGGTCCCGCTCCTCTGGAGCTGCAGGAAGACCCCCAGACAGGGGGCCACCGACTGCCCCACTTAGGCCGAATAGGGGACCCGTTTCGGCCTCAGACTCTGCGTGGTCCCGCTCCTCTGGAGCCTCAGGAAGACCTCCAGACCTGGGGCCCACCAACTGCCCCACTTAGGCCGAGAAGGGGACCCGTTTCGGCCAAAGACTCTGAGTGGACCCGCTGCTCTGGAGCCTCAGGAAGACCTCCAGACAGGGGGCCACCAACTGCACCACTTAGGCCGAATAGGGGACCCGTTTCGGACTCAGACTCGGAGTGGTCCCGCTCCTCTGGAGCATCAGGAAGACCTCCAGACAGGGGGCCACCAACTGCCCCACTTAGGCCGAGTAGGGGACCCGTTTCGGCCTCAGACTCTGCGTGGTCCCGCTCCTCTGGAGCATCAGGAAGACCTCCAGACAGGGGGCCACCCACTGCCCCACTTAGGCCGAGTAAGGGACCCGTTTCGGCCTCAGACTCTGCGTGGTCCCGCTCCTCTGGAGCCGCAGGAAGACCTCCAGACCTGGGGCCACCAACTGCCCCACTTAGGCCGAGAAGGGGACCCGTTTCGGCCTCAGACTCTGAGTGGACCCGCTGCTCTGGAGCCTCAGGAAGACCTCCAGACAGGGGGCAACTAACTGCCCCACTTAGGCCGAGAAGGGGACCCGTTTCGGCCTCAGACTCTGAGTGGTCCCGCTCCTCTGGAGCCTCAGGAAGACCCCCAGACAGGGGGCCACCAACTGCACCACTTAGGCCGAGTAGGGGACCCGTTTCGGCCTCAGACTCTGCGTGGTCCCGCTCCTCTGGAGCCGCAGGAAGACCTCCAGACCTGGGGCCACCAACTGCCGCCACTTAGGCCGAGAAGGGGACCCGTTTCGGCCTCAGACTCTGAGTGGACCCGCTGCTCTGGAGCCTCAGGAAGACCTCCAGACAGGGGGCCACTAACTGCCCCACTTTGGCCGAGAAGGGGACCCGTTTCGGCCTCAGACTCTGAGTGGTCCCGCTCCTCTGGAGCCTCAGGAAGACCCCCAGACAGGGGGCCGACAACTGCACCACTTAGGCCGAATGGGGGACCCGTTTCGGACTTAGACGGCAAGTGGTCCCGCTCCTCTGGAGCCTCAGGAAGACCTCCAGACCGTGGACCACCAACTGCACCACTCGGGCCGAGTAGGGGACCCGTTTCGGCCTTAGACGCCACGTGGTCCCGCTCCTCTGGAGCCTCAGGAAGACCTCCAGACCGTGGACCACCAACTGCACCACTCGGGCCGAGTAGGGGACCCGTTTCGGCCTTAGACGCCACGTGGTCCCGCTCCTCTGGAGCCTCAGGAAGACCTCCAGACCGTGGACCACCAACTGCACCACTCGGGCCGAGTAGGGGACCCGTGTCGGCCTTAGACGCCACGTGGTCCCGCTCCTCTGGAGCCTCAGGAAGACCTCCAGACCGTGGACCACCAACTGCACCACTCAGTCCGACCAGGGGACCCGTTTCGGCCTTAGACGCCACGTGGTCCTGCTCCTCTGGAGCCTCAGGAAGACCTCCAGACCGGGGGTCACCAACGGCACCACTCAGTCCGACCAGGGGACCCGTTTCGGCCTTAGACGCCACGTGGTCCTGCTCCTCTGGAGCCTCAGGAAGACCTCCAGACCGGGGGTCACCAACGGCACCACTCAGTCCGACCAGGGGACCCGAATCGGCCTTAGACGCCACGGGGTCCCGCTCCTCTGGAGCCTCAGGAAGACTTCCAGACCAGGGGCCACCTTTCTTATATGTCAAACGACCACTGTCCTGCAAAACAGGCCCACAAAACGGTACCAGGCGAAGCCCATAAATTCACAGTGAGCGGACTGTGAAATTTCTTATTTTCGAGACCCCTGCTAACCCTATATTACCATCCCTGGTAGTCTAAAACGAACCCATGGGAGTCTAGCAGAAAAATGACTTAGAAAAAAAACGCTTGGTTTTTCAAACGAAGCCAAGGAATCCACAGTGAGCGGACTGTGAAATTTCTTGTTTAACAATTTATAATAATAATAATAGTTAATAATAAGAATAATAATTAGAATAATAATAAGAATAATAATAATAAGAATAATAATAATAATAATAATAATAAGAATAATAATAAGAATAAGAATAAGAAGAATAACAATAAGAGTAACAATACAAAGAAGAATAACAATAAGAATAAGAGGAATAACAATAAGAAATCAGGTCTCAGCACCAATCCCACATGCTCTCTGTCCCTCCCTTGCCATGGGAGCCCACACA
>NW_027641330.1:17500-21548 GCF_949987615.1 Pollachius pollachius
GGAGAACATCCAAGGATGTAAAGTCGGACACCCGTATGAGGCCGACCTCTCCGTAACCACGGCCCGCCCTCGCAGGACACCTAGGACAGACGGGGCTACTCGGCTACTCGCGTCGTCTAGCACACCCACCAAAAGGCAGGAGCACTGGATTCGGGCACACGTTGTGAGGCACCCTTCGTGTGGAACGAAAGCCACACTGGGGCCCTCACTGAGGTGTGCCGCTTAGACCATTTCCGTCGGACGCTCGCCAACATGCCGGACCGCTTGGGTCCGTGGGCTGAAGGGACGGGGCACCAGCAGTCACCTATTGACTGTGCACCTACTGTCTCCGACCTATACTAGGATGGGGGTATGTCCTTCAAAACAGGCCCACAAAACGGTATCAGGCGAAGCCCATAAATCCACAGTGAGCGGACTGTGAAACTTCTTATTTTCGACACCCCTGGTATATATTACCATCCCTGGTAGTCTAAAACGAACCCATGGGAGTCTAAAATGAACCCATGGGATTCTAAACACAACCCATGGTAGTCTAAAACGAACCCATGGGAGTCTAGCAAAAAAAGAACTTAGAAAAATAACGCTTGGATTTTCATTCCTCCAGGCTCACACCGACTCACTGCACCACCCAGTCCGAGTAGGGGACCCGTTTCGGACTCAGACTCTGAGTGGTCCCTCTACTCTGGAGCCTCAGGAAGACCTCCAGACAGGGGGCCACCAACTGCACCACTTTGGCCGAATGGGGGACCCGTTTCGGCCTCAGACTCTGAGTGGTCCCGCTCCTCTGGAGCCTCAGGAAGACCTCCAGACAGGGGGCCCACTAACTGCACCACTTAGGCCGAGTAGGGGACCCGTTTCGGCCTCAGACTCTGAGTGGTCCCGCTCCTCTGGAGCCTCAGGAAGACCTCCAGACAGGGGGCCCACTAACTGCACCACTCAGGCCGAGTAGGGGACCCGTTTCGGCCTCAGACTCTGAGTGGTCCCGCTCCTCTGGAGCCTCAGGAAGACCTCCAGACAGGGGACCCACTAACTGCACCACTCAGGCCGAGTAGGGGAACCGTTCCGGCCTCAGACTCTGAGTGGTCCCGCTCCTCTGGAGCCTCACCAAGACCTCCAGACAGGGGGCCCACTAACTGCACCACTTAGGCCGAGTAGGGGACCCGTTTCGGCCTCAGACTCTGAGTGGACCCGCTCCTCTGGGGCCTCAGGAAGACCTCCAGACAGGGGGCCACCAACTGCACCATTCAGTCCGAGTAGGGGACCCGTTTCGGCCTCAGACTCTGAGTGGACCCGCTCCTCTGGAGCCTCAGGAAGACCTCCAGACAGGGGGCCCACTAACTCCACCACTTAGGCCGAGTAGGGGACCCGTTTCGGCCTCAGACTCTGAGTGGACCCACTCCTCTGGAGCCTCAGGAAGACCTCCAGACAGGGGGCCCACTAACTGCACCACTTAGGCCGAGTAGGGGACCCGTTTCGGCCTCAGACTCTGAGTGGACCCGCTCCTCTGGAGCCTCAGGAAGACCTCCAGACAGGGGGCCACCAACTGCACCACTTAGGCCGAGTAGGGGACCCGTTTCGGCCTCAGACTCTGAGTGGTCCCTCTCCTCTGGAGCCTCAGGAAGACCTCCAGACAGGGGGCCACCAACTGCACCACTTAGGCCGAATGGGGGACCCGTTTCGGCCTCAGACTCTGAGTGGTCCCGCTCCTCTGGAGCCTCAGGAAGACCTCCAGACAGGGGGCCCACTAACTGCACCACTTAGGCCGAGTAGGGGACCCGTTTCGGCCTCAGACTCTGAGTGGACCCGCTCCTCTGGAGCCTCAAGAAGACCTCCAGACAGGGGGCCACCAACTGCACCACTCAGGCCGAGTAGGGGACCCGTTTCGGCCTCAGACACTGAGTGGTCCCGCTCCTCTGGAGCCTCAGGAAGACCTCCAGACAGGGGGCCCGCTTACTGCACCACTTAGGCCGAGTAGGGGACCCGTTTCGGCCTCAGACTCTGAGTGGACCCGCTCCTCTGGAGCCTCACCAAGACCCCCAGACAGGGGGCCACCAACTGCACCACTTAGGCCGAGTAGGGGACCCGTTTCGGCCTCAGACTCTGAGTGGACCCGCTCCTCTGGAGCCTCAAGAAGACCTCCAGACAGGGGGCCACCAACTGCACCACTCAGGCCGAGTAGGGGACCCGTTTCGGCCTCAGACACTGAGTGGTCCCGCTCCTCTGGAGCCTCAGGAAGACCTCCAGACAGGGGGCCCGCTTACTGCACCACTTAGGCCGAGTAGGGGACCCGTTTCGGCCTCAGACTCTGAGTGGACCCGCTCCTCTGGAGCCTCACCAAGACCCCCAGACAGGGGGCCACCAACTGCACCACTTAGGCCGAGTAGGGGACCCGTTTCGGCCTCAGACTCTGAGTGGACCCGCTCCTCTGGAGCCTCAAGAAGACCTCCAGACAGGGGGCCACCAACTGCACCACTCAGGCCGAGTAGGGGACCCGTTTCGGCCTCAGACTCTGAGTGGACCCGCTCCTCTGGAGCCTCAGGAAGACCTCCAGACAGGGGGCCCACTAACTGCACCACATGGGCCGAGTAGGGGACCCGTTTCGGACTTAGACGCCAAGTGGTCCCGCACCCCTGGATGGTTCTAGAGACCCCCAGACCAGGGGCCACCAACTGCACCACTTGGGCCGAGTAGGGGACCCGTTTCGGCCTTAGACGCCACGTGGTCCCGCTCCTCTGGAGCCTCAGGAAGACCTCCAGACCGGGGGCCACCAACGGCACCACTCAGTCCGACCAGGGGACACCTTTCGGCCTTAGACGCCACGTGGTCCCGCTCCTCTGGAGCCTCAGGAAGACCTCCAGGGCCAGGGGCCACCTTTCCTATATGCCAAACAACCACTGTCCTGCAAAACAGGCCCACAAAACGGTATCAGGCGAAGCCCATAAATCCACAGTGAGCGGACTGTGAAACTTCTTATTTTCGACACCCCTGGTATATATTACCATCCCTGGTAGTCTAAAACGAACCCATGGGAGTCTAAAATGAACCCATGGGATTCTAAACACAACCCATGGTAGTCTAAAACGAACCCATGGGAGTCTAGCAAAAAAAGAACTTAGAAAAATAACGCTTGGATTTTCATTCCTCCAGGCTCACACCGACTCACTGCACAACTCAGTCCGAGTAGGGGACCCATATCGGACTCAGACTCTGAGTGGACCCGCTGCTCTGGAGCCTCAGGAAGACCTCCAGACAGGGGGCCACCAACTGCACCACTTAGGCCGAATAGGGGACCCGTTTCGGACTCAGACTCTGCGTGGTCCCGCTCCTCTGGAGCTGCAGGAAGACCCCCAGACAGGGGGCCACCGACTGCCCCACTTAGGCCGAATAGGGGACCCGTTTCGGCCTCAGACTCTGCGTGGTCCCGCTCCTCTGGAGCCTCAGGAAGACCTCCAGACCTGGGGCCCACCAACTGCCCCACTTAGGCCGAGAAGGGGACCCGTTTCGGCCAAAGACTCTGAGTGGACCCGCTGCTCTGGAGCCTCAGGAAGACCTCCAGACAGGGGGCCACCAACTGCACCACTTAGGCCGAATAGGGGACCCGTTTCGGACTCAGACTCGGAGTGGTCCCGCTCCTCTGGAGCATCAGGAAGACCTCCAGACAGGGGGCCACCAACTGCCCCACTTAGGCCGAGTAGGGGACCCGTTTCGGCCTCAGACTCTGCGTGGTCCCGCTCCTCTGGAGCATCAGGAAGACCTCCAGACAGGGGGCCACCCACTGCCCCACTTAGGCCGAGTAAGGGACCCGTTTCGGCCTCAGACTCTGCGTGGTCCCGCTCCTCTGGAGCCGCAGGAAGACCTCCAGACCTGGGGCCACCAACTGCCCCACTTAGGCCGAGAAGGGGACCCGTTTCGGCCTCAGACTCTGAGTGGACCCGCTGCTCTGGAGCCTCAGGAAGACCTCCAGACAGGGGGCAACTAACTGCCCCACTTAGGCCGAGAAGGGGACCCGTTTCGGCCTCAGACTCTGAGTGGTCCCGCTCCTCTGGAG
>NW_027641329.1:0-7500 GCF_949987615.1 Pollachius pollachius
AGAGAGAGAGAGAGAGGGAGAGAGAGAGTAATACAGGTCCTATGGGTTTGACCGCCCGAGGATTAACAATGTGTGTGTGTGTGTGTTGGGGGTGGGCTGCCTAATGTCATTACACATACGTCATGTCATTAAATCAGAGACCAGTGGTGGTGGGGGGGAGGTGTAGTGTATAGCTGTAGGCGAGCGGCCCTGGGGGTTTAATACATTTCTCTGTCCTCTTTTCAGTGCACAACCTCCCGGTGCAGCTGATTTGGTTGAATTTGGATCAGACTAAGCAGGTCACGCCCTGTGTAATCTCTAACGTTTACATGTATGTGCATCTGGGTGTAGCATTTAATGTCACCGTTTTTTGCTCTTATTGATACAGATTCAAACTAGAAGTGGGATGCAAGGTCAGTCGGTTTCTCTTAGAAAGGACATCTGCGCGTCACAACCGTTTGGCACTGCGACACGCGATTTAGTCTCACTCGTCAGAATATATGGCACTAAACAGTCAAAATCTTTCCATCCTTTCAGAATGTCAGCTTGAATAGGTTGTCTGTGGGAAGACAGCTAGGAGGAAGGTACCTTCAGTTGCATTGACTATTATCATGTTCTCACAATCTGTGAGGAGGGAGTGAGGCTCTTTCCATGTTCTGACGTGTTAAGGCCACTTATCCCTGAAGGGTGTGTGATAAGAAAGTCTACATTGTTTGCCTTGGCATTCAAGGGCTTTCATTGCTCCTTCCATCGTGGTGAATTGTCAATGATTATGTCAATGTTTTTTGTCAAGCATTTCCTCGTAGTAAATGGAGTAAATTACCGATGTCTAAAACCATTCACTGAAGAAGGTCAGAAACAAAACTCCCTCAATGAACTAGCCCAGAGCAACAGTGTTTCCAGCTAACAGTGTTTCCAGTATTTTGATAGTGGATTCATCTGACGATTATTAGTTAATCGTTTTTTGGATTTTTTTAGATATCGATTAAAGGGGTTCCAACAACCTGTCAAAACGGATTCTGAAACTTGTCGTAAAACCTAAAGTAAAACAATGTCCCCTCATCCTCTGCAGCCTGAGACTCCAACCCTGAACTCCTTGCCTCGCCACATTTACCCCCATTTCACTCCCTTCCAACCAAGCTCTCCTTGTGGATTGTTGTTTTTAAAATAGGTGGCCTTCAATCGTTCTGAACATCAACCCAATAACCCCCCCGCCCCCCAACCCTTTTTATTACGGGGACATTTTCTCACCATGAATAGATGAGGACAAAACAACAACAATAACAGTCATGTTCTCTGCACTCGCCGATCCACCGAAACAAAAAGCAAGTCCTCGTAGCATCACGACTCCGACCCGTTGGTCCAAGATGTAGAAACCCCCCCGGGCGTGCTGGTCAGGGACCCCTGCTGCTGCCTGTGCTCTGCAGAACCCCCCCTCCCTCAGAAGCCGTCCCTGTGAGGCAGCGACGGTACCGGTACCGGGCGGCGCTCCTCCCTTACCTGATGGTGATGATCTGGCCGAAGTCCAGCTCGTAGTTGTTGACCTGAGCGATGAAGATGGCGGCCACCGCCTCGTAGAGCGCGGTGCCGTCCATGTTGATGGTGGCGCCGACCGGCAGCACGAAGCGGATGATGCGCCGGTCGATGTGGTTGTTCTCCAGCAGGCACTTGAAGGTGATGGGCAGGGTGGCCGAGCTGGGGCCCAACAGGGGAGATGAAGAGACCAATGAGCAGTCCTAATGGCCGCCTTGGAGACACTCATGGCAAAGTGGGCTGAATCACAGACACTGTTTTCGTCTGTTGCACTTAGTTCCTCTTTTTTAATGTGACAGAGTATTTTTGGACTCGTCGGTCTGAAATTGGTGGGTGATGGCTGCTGTCGCAGGGGGCATCACTCCGGGGAATATGAAGGTTGCCATACTTAATAACCATGGCAACCCAGTCAGAGGCTGCACTGGGTTGGATTGGATTCAGTTTGAATTCAGGAGCACAAAGGTTGGTGATTCTTAAAAAAATCATCAGACTCTATGTCTCTTGTCTAAATGTCAGAAGATTCTTCAAAGAAGTGGAAACTGCCTTGAATGCAGACTTTTTTCCTTCAGCAAAAGAGATTTAATGTCCCCTTACCCGAAAAAAATGGCATTTGTAGAAGGTGGAGGTGTGTTTGTAGCAGCAGGTGGAGGTGTGTTTGTACCTGTTGTAGCTGGAGGTGTGTTTGTAGCAGCAGGTGGAGGTGTGTTTGTAGCAGCAGGTGGAGGTGTGTTTGTAGCAGCAGGTGGAGGTGTGTTTGTACCTGTTGTAGCTGGAGGTGTGTTTGTAGCAGCAGGTGGAGGTGTGTTTGTAGCAGCAGGTGGAGGTGTGTTTGTAGCAGCAGGTGGAGGTGTGTTTGTACCTGTCGCAGGTGGAGGTGTTTATGTACCTATAGGAGGCGTGTCTTTACCTGGAGGAGGTTGCCAGGGAGATGAGCAGGGCCTGGAGGATGCCCCTGATGTAGACGATGGGACTCTTCTTGGTGATGAAGAAGTACATGGCGGGCAGGATGAAGAGGCCGTGCAGCACCAGACCCATGACCACTGTGATGGCGTAGAAGCCCAGCTTCTTGCCCATGGCCGACGGGTCGTCCATCTCCAGGATCTTGCCGGCCACCAGGAACACGATGCCGAAGGGGAAGTACCTTGGGGAGCAGACGAATCATTGGTCAGTCAAGGGGTCCCTGTGGGATGAACAGGTCCTCAGAACGACGGTAGGGTCGGTAACCCACACGAATCAAAAATGTAATTCATTGTTTAAAACACTATAATGCCCGAAATCACTAATAAACCAATGTGTTGGAGAGCTCATCCAGGCCAACGTTTGAATGTTTGAACCTTTCAACCGCTCCCGTGTGGACACACAGATGTTACTTCATCCTTCTGGGAGGGACTATGACGATTCTGTGTAGACAGATTTGCATTAAAAACATGTGGCGCTTAAACCAAATACATTTCCCAGTATCCCGGTCAATGACCGGGAACAATGCATCAGAGGCGATTATGCTGATTTTGATTTCAAAATGTCAACCTCCGGAGACGTAGAGACCAAACCAATCAAACCCAACCTGGTCATAATAGGAGCTGGGTCTGTGACAATGCCGGCAAATGTCAAAACACTGTACCTCCCAGACAACGCTATTAACACTAATCGCTCGATGGATGGAGTGCCATGCATCCACACGCACCAGACACACAACGGGGTAACACTCCTTATTCTGCCCCTCTCACAAGCCACACACCAGCACACCAAAAAGCATGGCTTCCATTTATGTTTTTGACCACTGCTTCCTTTCAAATAAAGTTGTGTGCAGTTAAATGGTGCACAAATTCAATTTCCAAAATGATCAATTTGTGTGTGTGTGTGTGTGTGTGTGTGAGAGGGGAAGCATTGGATTGACTCTCACTCTAATCTATACTCCAGCGAATCGACAGTGTGAGGTGCAAAAGCAGGGTGCGAACTACGGTGGAGCCAGGGGGGGCAAAAGTAGACATAAATATATGCTTTCAGTATTAATTCATATATTTCCTAGCACTTTTCCTGCCAGTCGGTCGAGGGGTGTGAAACACACACACACGCGCACACACACACACACACACACACACACACACACACACACACAAGCACACACACACACACAGGAAATGCACACAAAGTAGCTCTGAATCAACATAACGATCTGACCACAAAAATAACTTCAAGGGTCCTTACTTGCATCCGGTGCAATCTACTTTCTACACCGACGCATGTATCTTTGCTAGTTTGCACCCGGCAGAAAGCGGATTTTTTTCCCCGCAGCAAACTCGCGACACTACACTCGCACCCTGAGAGGCGTCAGGGTGCGAGTGTAGTGCACCCTGCCGCTTCTCAGGGTGTCAGGGTGCCCCCCCCCCCCGTCAACAACTCAGCGCAAGGTCGGTACGGTTTGTGCTGTGTATTACGCAGCACAAACATGCAACAATTAGCCTAATTTAAATATTATGATGTCAAAGATTGTTCATATTTGTGAAACTTCATAGAAATACATGTGGTTTGTGAAAAAAATAAAAATCCATAGGGGCTGCATGAATGAACACTGTAGTAGGCTATGATAGATTTGCGTTGGGCGCAAGAGTAATTTATCCGTCGGTTTAATAGCAACAGTGCCAGAGACCCGCCCACAAAGATACTGCCGTTTGGCGCTTCTCACTTTGATTCAGACCGTTAAAATAGGCCCAGGAGCAAACGGAACCGCTTACCAAATGACAATGGAACCGCTTACCAAATGACAATGGAACCGCTTACCAAATGACAATGGAACCGCTTACCAAATGACAATGGAACCGCTTACCAAATGACAATGGAACCGCTTACAAAATGACAATGGAACCGCTTACCAAATGACAATGGAACCGCTTACCAAATGACAATGGAACCGCTTACCAAATGACAATGGCGACGATCTTTAGGACGGCTTCGTTCAAGCTCTGGCAGAAGTTGACGAGAGCGCTGCCGTTGGGCCCCATTCGGCCCAGCATTATCCCTGGAAGGAGAGAGGGAAGGAAACAAGCCAGGAAGGAAGGAAGGAAGGAAGGAAGGAAGGAAGAAAGGAAGGAAGGAAGGAAGGAAGGAAGGGAACCAAGCCAGGAAGGGATTATACCACAAAACCACCACCACAATGACCTGTCAAAAACATTCCTGAAATCAATGCATTCTTAAAATTGATGAAAGACAACGTTGTGAATACATTAGTTATTATCATCTGAAAGGGGATCATCATCATCACATGTCTAGGTCTTTTCCTTACGAAGATTTCCCAAAAATAAGGATCAGTTAATTCCCTATCTACCGCCGAATGAGGTAACACAATGGTGTTCGGCGGCCCGTTGATGAAGACACGTGCATTTGCAGTATTATGAATCTAATGAACTGGGTGTCGTAAATACCAGACTCGCCCTTTAACTCACTTGAGTGTTGAGCATCGTACAGTTTTCTATTAGTGCCGCCAAAAATCACTAAGCAGAGCTCTCGAAAATTATCACTTTGACATGTTTCAGATTTTTCGCATTAACATTATTCAGACCTTTGTCCATTACGGTTTTTTTCTGTTTTCTCCATTGGCATGTTTTGAGATAGATTTTTTACTAACGTGTTTCTAGATTAGATTAGATTAGATACAATTTTATTAATCCCCCTTAGGAGAAATTTGTTTGTTGCAACAGCCCAGCAGCTGTTGATAAACACAGGATAAAAATATAGTAAAGTACTAATGCAAACAAAAATAGACGCTTAGGTAAATGCTAAACTAAATGCTGAAGTAAGGACAAGACAAGACAAACAGAACAAACAACAACAAACAGGGCAAACAAAACTGACGGTATAAACAATATAAATTATAAATTATAAAAGTGTAAAGAGTAAATTGTAAATTATAAAGTGGATAAATTCCAAAAATGCTATGTCGAATGACTAGGTATCCTCCGTTAGCGTGTTTCTGGGCTTTTGTCCGCTGGTTGTCGGTGTGTTGGACAGCGTGTGGAGCATGGGGGGATCGGCGTACCCATGGTAGCGGAGAAGATGACGATCCCCAGGACGTTCATGCCCTCGCTGGTGCCAGGCGACGTGCGCATGACCACGTCGGGTGGCGGCGTCAGGTCCAGAGAGAAGTTCTGGATGTCGGTGCCGTTGTCGTCCTGGATACCGTAGATGAAGAGGCGTCGCGTGGTGGTCTCGTCCACCAGCTGGGCCACGGTGGGCCGGGGGCCAGGCACCGGGATGCTCTGGGTGCGGTACTGGAGACACGGACGACGAGACACGACCGAAGCATCATGGACAGCACATGAGAACATGACAATAACAACATGTCATGAAAGGGGAGGGAAGGCCAGGGAGAAGAGGGGTGCTTTGAGCCTAGATTTAAAAGGGGTGACGGAGGGAGCGCTCTGATGGAAGGGGGAAGGTGGGGAGGACGCACGAGGTAGCCTTCAGCAGACTGTGAGATGCGAACATAAGGGATTCAAACCCAGAGCCTTTCGGATGGGAGTCATGCATTCCCTGATTACTACACTATCCTGCCCCGTTTATTTATACAATGCATCATTTACAGAGCATATGTGTACCTACAACCCCGTTGTTGGATTACAGACAAATGACACTTTTGATGTGTAGGTGTGACCTTGGATGCTAAAGCGGTTGCTCTTAGGGGTCATTACCTGTTGGAACGTGGCCTGGACCAGGTTGGCCGGAAACATGTTGCTAGGAAAATAAAAGAAATAGATTTGATTAGTTCTATTATGCAATCAAGGGCGAAAAAACATATTTTTTGGAGAAAATAACGCAATTGCTGTAGGTCAAAGTTAGGTTAAAATATCTTTAAGTAAAGGCAGTCGTGAAGAAATGTTGAATGGCTTAAATCAAGTGAAAAGACGAATGGGGTTTAAAAGCCTTAATAGAGTAAACAATGTCAACATGCACACAATTTAAATAATGTAAAATGGTTGGAAACAAATAAAGTGCAGAGTTAGTGATAAAGTTTGTTCTGATGAAGTGTGTGCGTGTGTGTGTGCGTGCACGTGTGCGTGTGTGTATGGAAGTAAACCGTGTATGTAGCAAGCACCCAGTCTCTAGCAATATAAACCGGGGTCCAAACACACAAACGCCCGATATATAACAATCATATTTTCAATCAATTGATTATGTTAGCCCCAGCGTAACAATAAATACTGTAACCGTTTAGGCTTGGCATTGTGTTTCTTGGTTAAATATTGACGCTGTTTTGGCTCCACGACGTCCGCAGTGGTTAGAGTCGTCCAGAACATCCTCACAGCCTCAACGCCAGTGAGACCAACTGGAAATATACGAAGCGGGTATGGAATATAACTGTTAAACTGTGATTCTGAAAAAAGTATAACTGATATCGAAATTCAGTTTGGAAATACTTGAAGATACAAGTGTGTTGATTTATAAAATGTTTTGCCAAAGGTTAACAGTTAGAAAGTTGCAATGTCTGAAGTAGTGGGCAGATGGCTTGGCCTTCCTCCTATTGACTTCCATTGTAAAAAAATATATTTATATATATATCTTAAAAGGTTTAAAATGTTAAAAAATTGGAATGGAAGTGACGATTACAAAATTTCCAATTGAGTCTCTAGGTGAAAAATTATGGAAGGACTTCATGCAGCCCTCCCGTATTAACATTATTATGTGTCCTTAACATCAAGTCGACTAGTATATGCTCTTAGAACCAGCAGCAGCTGTTCATCGCACCTGTCAGCTGTTCATCGAATCAAATATGTGTGTTCATGCACGCGTGGGTGTGTGTGTGTGTACCATTCTATTATGGCGTGTTTGATTTGAATAACAACTATGTAATTACAAAATGTTTGTTATTCAAATTCATAATTCTTTAACATTAACCACCACCACCTCTAGCCCTCTGCGTCAGGGATCACTCAAACCGGCCAATCCTGACTAAGGCCAGACTCAAAGCAGGCCAATCAAATGCTTTCTGCG
>NW_027641329.1:10000-13932 GCF_949987615.1 Pollachius pollachius
TCAAGTGGTCCAATTGATCCCTCCAGACCTACATGTCCTCATCTGCTCCTCTGTTCACCACCACCAGCACAAAGTGTGTGTATGTGTGTGTGTGTGTGTGTGTGTGTGTGTGTGTGTGTGTGTGTGTGTGTGTGTGTGTGTGTGTGTGTGTGTGTAGTCTTGGGCAGATGTGCAGCAGTCGTATGACAGTTTTTCTCAATCGTTTAAACGCGTTTTCTGAACCTATAGCTAAATTTCTCAAAACTCTAAACACAAACCTGAGAAGAGTTAATCATTTTGTCAAAACTAAGCAAATTCTTGTCTAAACTGATTTTTTCCACCAAACAGTAAACACAGCTATCAAATGAATATCTCTCAGAGAGCATCAATTAAACACTGGTGTGATCAATTCAAAACACTTCCAACACAATACTATTTACATATGTTTTGGCATTATGAGGCCATGGGACATATTCCAAATGTAAAAAATGGTTTAGAAGTAGAACTTTTTTATAGTTGCAATTGTGGTACATATAGTATAAAGACCGTTGCCATATTGTAATACAATACTGTGAATATATCATATAAATATTGCATTGACACAATCGTATCGTATAGGATACAATGTGTATTTTGTCTATCCAATGAGCTCCAATGGGCTAAACTCACAATCCCAGCTTCCCAGAGTCATACTGTACACCTATAGTTGATGCTGCAACATTGTTCTGACAATACACCAGTGTTACCTATTTTGGTCAATTACAGTACAGTAATTGCACTCACTGTAAAGTAAAATGAAAAACACTACAATAAGAAAATGTTTAGACTGTCTTTCGGGGGATGTAATGATGAAATCAGTGCAAGTACAAGTACAAAAAGGTAACAAAGCAATTTTTCTTTTTTACTGTAATACAGTAAAATGTCCAGCTGAACTGACTGCATAAAAAGCTTTTCGTAGGCCAACAAAAAATAAAAATTTGAATATAAATGAGGTGAAACAGATGTACGTGTAAATCAGTCTGTATCCCACCTCCGATCCTGATCAGGCCAGAGCAGCTCATCTCCAACACAGCAGAGCTCACCTGAGGCCTCTTTTATGCTCTGACACGTGATTGAAGTGTTTTGCCAGTTGAGTTTGAACAGGAGAGAAGCGAGTTAGACTGAGTGCTTGTTTGTGTTGTCTCGGCGCCCGTTAGCACCTGAGTGTTTGTTTGTGTTGTCTCGGCGCCCGTTAGCACCTGAGTGTTTGTTTGTGTTGTCTCGGCGCCCGTTAGCACCTGAGTGTTTGTTTGTGTTGTCTCGGCGCCCGTTAGCACCTGAGTGTTTGTTTGTGTTGTCTCGGCGCCCGTTAGCACCTGAGTGTTTGTTTGTGTTGTCTCGGCGCCCGTTAGCACCTGAGTGTTTGTTTGTGTTGTCTCGGCAGCAGCCTGCTGTTCAGAGCGGGTAGGGGCAGAGCTAACACACATCCCATCACACGCACACACAAGCATGCAGAGACACATGTGCACACAGACATGTGCACACACACACACACATACACAAACACACACAAACACACATTCACATGTGCAAACACGCACACACACACACACACATGTGCGCGCACACACACAGAAACATGTGCGCACACACATGTGCACACACACACACACACACACACACACACACACTAGTTCATTCCACACTGTACATTGAAGGGCTTGTGCTGATAGCTATGCTGGGTATTTGGTCCAGGGTACAGAATCCCAGTGGACTCTCTACCTGTGGGCCTCCTGGAGCGAGACTAGTCTGGGATGAATGGGACGGCTAGATAATACAAAGCATCATGGTAAATAGAAGATTCTCTCTCTGTGCGTACTAGCACCTGATGGCATGAGCACCTTGCTGCCATGACAACGTCAATCAGGTGAGACTAAAAGGAATCACAAGATTGATCGAAAACACATTTGGAGATTAGACACCATCAAATCGTTCTTCATGAGGACGACTGATCCATGAAGAATGCTGGGATATGAACGGGGAATGGAGGGGGGAAGGTTGTCTGCCTGAAAGAACTTTGGCTTGAGCTAAAAAAAACGATATTGGATTCTCATTCATGCAGCGACCACGGGAGGAGTGCGTTGCCTTCCCTGCATGCAGCGCTGCGCAGGGAGGTCTACGTTGGTGTTCTTAGGGAGTGTGTAATGAGGACGTAGGCCCGTAACAACCTCCACCTCCCCCTCTAGATCACCACCGGAGGTCAAAAATGTTGTTTCTATTTCTCTCGCCTCCATCGATGAATCCCGTCCCTGAAGGTCTGAGCGGGTAATGAATGTGCTCAGGGGTGCCCATCATAGGCTGCCATGAATAATGAACTGGAAGGCGGAACACACACACACTCTGTCTCGGCCGTTCTTTGGTTTGGGCCGTGGGTACAGAAGAAGAGGTCAGTCCGACTCAATTCCAATGAATTTGAGCACTCGTGACTTTAAAGAATGATTGCGTTTATTTTACCATACAAAAAAGAACCAAACTGTCTTTTTAATAAAGACCATATTACTAGCAAACGGAAAAACCTTTATAAGTAATGAGTAAACTTATATAACATCGAACTAGACTTAATAAGCGCGCGGTCGAAAGACTTTTTTAAACCTCCGCCTCTTCCCTTGACATTCAGTGTCTGACCAGCCACACACCTGGCCTTATATTACCTCGGCGGTGCAAAGCCCACACACAGACCCCTACAGGTTCAATGCAAGAAATACATTTCCAGCCTGCACTTTTGTTGCAATTACATGTGACTATCTTTTCCACATGGACTATTCCCACATCTTGGCAAGGACATTTTATTTTCATAAATAATCAAATAACAAAAAAGTCAGACCCGAAGAAGGTAAAACAGAAAATCAATAGCCTAAATTAAATGGCTGCGACACGCTCAGACACACCTACACACACAGACACACCATTACACAACCAACACATGAAGGTTAATTTGTGTGTGTGTGTGTGTGTGTGTGTGTTAGAGGCAAAATCAATAAAGTTATCTTAATGTAAAATGAGGTGGGGCGAGAGGGAGAGTGATGTGTCCTGGTTAACACGGCGGTGATGACGGAGGTGGTGGAGGTTGAGTATGAGTCGTGGATGGAGGGGTGGTGTCACATCCCAGGCCCCCTTCATTGACTGTTTTCTCTTCCTGCCCTTGTGTTTCCCTGATTGTCTTCAACAACCTTAATTGAGTTCACGTCCCCCCTCATCAACATCCCCCCCTAGTGAGTGTAGTCAGCGTGTTTCCCTTCCTCTGCGCCGCTTTGTTCTCTGCAAGTGTATGTGGCAAGTGTCCAAGCGTTCTCCAAGTGATATCCAGATTCCTGATTCCCGATTCCTGATTCCTGATTCCTGATTCCTTATTCCTGATTCCTGATTCCCCATTCCCGATTCCTGCTTGTTTATTGGATCAATGACTGATTTCCCGTGTACTGAACAATCCTCCAGTTAAAACCGTTCTCTCTACTCTTCTGCCTCCTGAGTCGTGGAGTTCTTTCTCCTGTTGCTCTCCCAGCGTACAGGTGGTGCAGTGAGACAGACACTCAGCGTACAGGTGGTGCAGTGAGACAGACACTCAGCGTACAGGTGGTGCAGTGAGACAGACACTCAGCGTACAGGTGGTGCAGTGAGACAGACACCCAGCCTACAGGTGGTGCAGTGAGACAGGCCCAGCGTACAGGTGGTGCAGTGAGACAGCCTCGTGGTGGTGGTTGTGTGGATGGGGTGGTGCGGTGGGAGGCAGACGTGTTCATGACCTCCGTCCATATGGAGCTTACTTTCCTCGTGGCTGCACCTTCACACAGCTCAGGAATTACTCTAATCCTCCTCTGGAGCCAAACACGGACACATCTCTCTCTCTCTGTCTCTGTATATATGTGTAAATACATTATATACATACGTATGTATGTATGTATGTATGTATGTAT
>NW_027641328.1:0-64639 GCF_949987615.1 Pollachius pollachius
AAAATGCTTTTCAGAGCGAGAGAAGCACTTTTTGACCAACAATGTGATTCTGACCTTTCAATTTTGATGTTGCTCAAAACTAATGGAATTCACTCCCAAATGGTGGTTTATGCTTAAATAACCCTTTTGTAAGCATAATAACACGTTTCCATTGAAAGTAACAGAAATATTCACATGTCAAGTTTTTATGTGTGCAAAATGCTTTTCAGAGCGAGAGAAGCACTTTTTGACCAACAATGTGATTCTGACCTTTCAATTTTGATATTGCTCAAAACTAATGGAATTCACTCCCAAATGGTGGTTTATGCTTAAATAACCCGTTTGTAAGCATAATAACACGTTTCCATTGAAAGTAACAGAAATATTCACATGTCAAGTTTTTATGTGTGCAAAATGCTTTTCAGAGCGAGAGAAGCACTTTTTGACCAACAATGTGATTCTGACCTTTCAATTTTGATATTGCTCAAAACTAATGGAATTCACTCCCAAATGGTGGTTTATGCTTAAATAACCCTTTTGTAAGCATAATAACACGTTTCCATTGAAAGAAACAGAAATATTCACATGTCAAGTTTTTATGTGTGCAAAATGCTTTTCAGAGCGAGAGAAGCACTTTTTGACCAACAATGTGATTTTTACCTTACAATGTTGATATTGCTCAAAACTAATGGAATTCACTCCCAAATGGTGGTTTATGCTTAAATAACCCTTTTGTAAGCATAATAAAACGTTTCCATTGAAAGTAACAGAAATATTCACATGTCAAGTTTTTATGTGTGCAAAATGCTTTTCAGAGCGAGAGAAGCACTTTTTGACCAACAATGTGATTCTGACCTTTCAATTTTGATATTGCTCAAAACTAATGGAATTCACTCCCAAATGGTGGTTTATGCTTAAATAACCCTTTTGTAAGCATAATAACACGTTTCCATTGAAAGAAACAGAAATATTCACATGTCAAGTTTTATGCGTGCAAAATGCTTTTCAGAGCGAGAGAACCACTTTTTGACCAACAATGTGACTCTGACCTTTCAATTTTGATATTGCTCAAAACTAATGGAATTCACTCCCAAATGGTGGTTTATGCTTAAATAACCCGTTTGTAAGCATAATAACACGTTTCCATTGAAAGTAACAGAAATATTCACATGTCAAGTTTTTATGTGTGCAAAATGCTTTTCAGAGCGAGAGAAGCACTTTTTGACCAACAATGTGATTCTGACCTTTCAATTTTGATATTGCTCAAAACTAATGGAATTCACTCCCAAATGGTGGTTTATGCTTAAATAACCCTTTTGTAAGCATAATAACACGTTTCCATTGAAAGAAACAGAAATATTCACATGTCAAGTTTTTATGTGTGCAAAATGCTTTTCAGAGCGAGAGAAGCACTTTTTGACCAACAATGTGATTTTTACCTTACAATGTTGATATTGCTCAAAACTAATGGAATTCACTCCCAAATGGTGGTTTATGCTTAAATAACCCTTTTGTAAGCATAATAAAACGTTTCCATTGAAAGAAACAGAAATATTCACATGTCAAGTTTTTATGCGTGCAAAATGCTTTTCAGAGCGAGAGAAGCACTTTTTGACCAACAATGTGATTCTGACCTTTCAATTTTGATGTTGCTCAAAACTAATGGAATTCACTCCCAAATGGTGGTTTATGCTTAAATAACCCTTTTGTAAGCATAATAACACGTTTCCATTGAAAGAAACAGAAATATTCACATGTCAAGTTTTTATGTGTGCAAAATGCTTTTCAGAGCGAGAGAAGCACTTTTTGACCAACAATGTGATTCTGACCTTTCAATTTTGATATTGCTCAAAACTAATGGAATTCACTCCCAAATGGTGGTTTATGCTTAAATAACCCGTTTGTAAGCATAATAACACGTTTCCATTGAAAGTAACAGAAATATTCACATGTCAAGTTTTTATGTGTGCAAAATGCTTTTCAGAGCGAGAGAAGCACTTTTTGACCAACAATGTGATTCTGACCTTTCAATTTTGATATTGCTCAAAACTAATGGAATTCACTCCCAAATGGTGGTTTATGCTTAAATAACCCTTTTGTAAGCATAATAACACGTTTCCATTGAAAGAAACAGAAATATTCACATGTCAAGTTTTTATGTGTGCAAAATGCTTTTCAGAGCGAGAGAAGCACTTTTTGACCAACAATGTGATTTTTACCTTTCAATTTTGATGTTGCTCAAAACTAATGGAATTCACTCCCAAATGGTGGTTTATGCTTAAATAACCCTTTTGTAAGCATAATAACACGTTTCCATTGAAAGAAACAGAAATATTCACATGTCAAGTTTTTATGCGTGCAAAATGCTTTTCAGAGCGAGAGAAGCACTTTTTGACCAACAATGTGACTCTGACCTTTCAATTTTGATATTGCTCAAAACTAATGGAATTCACTCCCAAATGGTGGTTTATGCTTAAATAACCCTTTTGTAAGCATAATAACACGTTTCCATTGAAAGAAACAGAAATATTCACATGTCAAGTTTTTATGCGTGCAAAATGCTTTTCAGAGCGAGAGAAGCACTTTTTGACCAACAATGTGATTTTTACCTTTCAATTTTGATATTGCTCAAAACTAATGGAATTCACTCCCAAATGGTGGTTTATGCTTAAATAACCCTTTTGTAAGCATAATAACACGTTTCCATTGAAAGAAACAGAAATATTCACATGTCAAGTTTTTATGCGTGCAAAATGCTTTTCAGAGCGAGAGAAGCACTTTTTGACCAACAATGTGATTCTGACCTTTCAATTTTGATATTGCTCAAAACTAATGGAATTCACTCCCAAATGGTGGTTTATGCTTAAATAACCCTTTTGTAAGCATAATAACACGTTTGAATTGAAAGAAACAGAAATATTCACATGTCAAGTTTTTATGCGTGCAAAATGCTTTTCAGAGCGAGAGAAGCACTTTTTGACCAACAATGTGATTTTTACCTTTCAATTTTGATATTGCTCAAAACTAATGGAATTCACTCCCAAATGGTGGTTTATGCTTAAATAACCCTTTTGTAAGCATAATAACACGTTTCCATTGAAAGAAACAGAAATATTCACATGTCAAGTTTTTATGCGTGCAAAATGCTTTTCAGAGCGAGAGAAGCACTTTTTGACCAACAATGTGACTCTGACCTTTCAATTTTGATATTGCTCTAAACTAATGGAATTCACTCCCAAATGGTGGTTTATGCTTAAATAACCCTTTTGTAAGCATAATAACACGTTTCCATTGAAAGAAACAGAAATATTTCACATGTCAAGTTTTTATGCGTGCAAAATGCTTTTCAGAGCGAGAGAAGCACTTTTTGACCAACAATATGATTTTTTACCTTACAATGTTGATATTGCTCAAAACTAATGGAATTCACTCCCAAATGGTGGTTTATGCATAAATAACCCTTTTGTAAGCATAATAACACGTTTCCATTGAAAGAAACAGAAATATTCACATGTCAAGTTTTTATGCGTGCAAAATGCTTTTCAGAGCGAGAGAAGCACTTTTTGACCAACAATGTGACTCTGACCTTTCAATTTTGATGTTGCTCAAAACTAATGGAATTCACTCCCAAATGGTGGTTTATGCTTAAATAACCCTTTTGTAAGCATAATAACACGTTTCCATTGAAAGTAACAGAAATATTCACATGTCAAGTTTTTATGTGTGCAAAAATGCTTTTCAGAGCGAGAGAAGCACTTTTTGACCAACAATGTGATTCTGACCTTTCAATTTTGATATTGCTCAAAACTAATGGAATTCACTCCCAAATGGTGGTTTATGCTTAAATAACCCTTTTGTAAGCATAATAACACGTTTCCATTGAAAGAAACAGAAATATTCACATGTCAAGTTTTTATGCGTGCAAAATGCTTTTCAGAGCGAGAGAAGCACTTTTTGACCAACAATGTGATTTTTACCTTTCAATTTTGATATTGCTCAAACCTAATGGAATTCACTCCCAAATGGTGGTTTATGCTTAAATAACCCTTTTGTATCATAATAACACGTTTCCATTGAAAGAAACAGAAATATTCACATGTCAAGTTTTTATGCGTGCAAAATGCTTTTCAGAGCGAGAGAAGCACTTTTTGACCAACAATGTGACTCTGACCTTTCAATTTTGAAATTGCTCAAAACTAATGGAATTCACTCCCAAATGGTGGTTTATGCTTAAATAACCCTTTTGTAAGCATAATAACACGTTTCCATTGAAAGAAACAGAAATATTCACATGTCAAGTTTTTATGCGTGCAAAATGCTTTTCAGAGCGAGAGAAGCACTTTTTGACCAACAATGTGACTCTGACCTTTCAATTTTGATATTGCTCAAAACTAATGGAATTCACTCCCAAATGGTGGTTTATGCTTAAATAACCCTTTTGTAAGCATAATAACACGTTTCCATTGAAAGAAACAGAAATATTCACATGTCAAGTTTTTATGCGTGCAAAATGCTTTTCAGAGCGAGAGAAGCACTTTTTGACCAACATTGTGACTCTGACCTTTCAATTTTGATGTTGCTCAAAACTAATGGAATTCACTCCCAAATGGTGGTTTATGCTTAAATAACCCTTTTGTAAGCATAATAACACGTTTGAATTGAAAGAAACAGAAATATTCACATGTCAAGTTTTTATGCGTGCAAAATGCTTTTCAGAGCGAGAGAAGCACTTTTTGACCAACAATGTGACTCTGACCTTTCAATTTTGATATTGCTCAAAACTAATGGAATTGACTCCCAAATGGTGGTTTATGCTTAAATAACCCTTTTGTAAGCATAATAACACGTTTCCATTGAAAGTAACAGAAATATTCACATGTCAAGTTTTTATGTGTGCAAAATGCTTTTCAGAGCGAGAGAAGCACTTTTTGACCAACAATGTGATTCTGACCTTTCAATTTTGATATTGCTCAAAACTAATGGAATTCACTCCCAAATGGTGGTTTATGCTTAAATAACCCTTTTGTAAGCATAATAACACGTTTCCATTGAAAGAAACAGAAATATTCACATGTCAAGTTTTTATGCGTGCAAAATGCTTTTCAGAGCGAGAGAAGCACTTTTTGACCAACAATGTGACTCTGACCTTTCAATTTTGATATTGCTCAAAACTAATGGAATTCACTCCCAAATGGTGGTTTATGCTTAAATAACCCTTTTGTAAGCATAATAACACGTTTGAATTGAAAGAAACAGAAATATTCACATGTCAAGTTTTTATGCGTGCAAAATGCTTTTCAGAGCGAGAGAAGCACTTTTTGACCAACAATATGATTTTTACCTTACAATGTTGATATTGCTCAAAACTAATGGAATTCACTCCCAAATGGTGGTTTATGCATAAATAACCCTTTTGTAAGCATAATAACACGTTTCCATTGAAAGTAACAGAAATATTCACATGTCAAGTTTTTATGCGTGCAAAATGCTTTTCAGAGCGAGAGAAGCACTTTTTGACCAACAATGTGACTCTGACCTTTCAATTTTGATATTGCTCAAAACTAATGGAATTCACTCCCAAATGGTGGTTTATGCTTAAATAACCCTTTTGTAAGCATAATAACACGTTTCCATTGAAAGTAACAGAAATATTCACATGTCAAGTTTTTATGTGTGCAAAATGCTTTTCAGAGCGAGAGAAGCACTTTTTGACCAACAATGTGACTCTGACCTTTCAATTTTGATATTGCTCAAAACTAATGGAATTCACTCCCAAATGGTGGTTTATGCTTAAATAACCCTTTTGTAAGCATAATAACACGTTTCCATTGAAAGAAACAGAAATATTCACATGTCAAGTTTTTATGCGTGCAAAATGCTTTTCAGAGCGAGAGAAGCACTTTTTGACCAACAATGTGATTTTTACCTTACAATGTTGATATTGCTCAAAACTAATGGAATTCACTCCCAAATGGTGGTTTATGCTTAAATAACCCTTTTGTAAGCATAATAACACGTTTCCATTGAAAGTAACAGAAATATTCACATGTCAAGTTTTTATGTGTGCAAAATGCTTTTCAGAGCGAGAGAAGAACTTTTTGACCAACAATGTGATTCTGACCTTTCAATTTTGATATTGCTCAAAACTAATGGAATTCACTCCCAAATGGTGGTTTATGCTTAAATAACCCTTTTGTAAGCATAATAACACGTTTCCATTGAAAGAAACAGAAATATTCACATGTCAAGTTTTTATGCGTGCAAAATGCTTTTCAGAGCGAGAGAAGCACTTTTTGACCAACAATGTGATTTTTACCTTTCAATTTTGATATTGCTCAAAACTAATGGAATTCACTCCCAAATGGTGGTTTATGCTTAAATAACCCTTTTGTAAGCATAATAACACGTTTCCATTGAAAGAAACAGAAATATTCACATGTCAAGTTTTTATGCGTGCAAAATGCTTTTCAGAGCGAGAGAAGCACTTTTTGACCAACAATGTGACTCTGACCTTTCAATTTTGATATTGCTCAAAACTAATGGAATTCACTCCCAAATGGTGGTTTATGCTTAAATAACCCTTTTGTAAGCATAATAACACGTTTCCATTGAAAGTAACAGAAATATTCACATGTCAAGTTTTTATGTGTGCAAAATGCTTTTCAGAGCAAGAGAAGCACTTTTTGACCAACAATGTGATTCTGACCTTTCAATTTTGATATTGCTCAAAACTAATGGAATTCACTCCCAAATGGTGGTTTATGCTTAAATAACCCTTTTGTAAGCATAATAACACGTTTCCATTGAAAGAAACAGAAATATTCACATGTCAAGTTTTTATGCGTGCAAAATGCTTTTCAGAGCGAGAGAAGCACTTTTTGACCAACAATGTGATTTTTACCTTTCAATTTTGATGTTGCTCAAAACTAATGGAATTCACTCCCAAATGGTGGTTTATGCTTAAATAACCCTTTTGTAAGCATAATAACACGTTTCCATTGAAAGTAACAGAAATATTCACATGTCAAGTTTTTATGTGTGCAAAATGCTTTTCAGAGCGAGAGAAGCACTTTTTGACCAACAATGTGATTCTGACCTTTCAATTTTGATATTGCTCAAAACTAATGGAATTCACTCCCAAATGGTGGTTTATGCTTAAATAACCCTTTTGTAAGCATAATAACACGTTTGAATTGAAAGAAACAGAAATATTCACATGTCAAGTTTTTATGCGTGCAAAATGCTTTTCAGAGCGAGAGAAGCACTTTTTGACCAACAATGTGATTTTTACCTTTCAATTTTGATATTGCTCAAAACTAATGGAATTCACTCCCAAATGGTGGTTTATGCTTAAATAACCCTTTTGTATCATAATAACACGTTTCCATTGAAAGAAACAGAAATATTCACATGTCAAGTTTTTATGCGTGCAAAATGCTTTTCAGAGCGAGAGAAGCACTTTTTGACCAACAATGTGACTCTGACCTTTCAATTTTGATATTGCTCAAAACTAATGGAATTCACTCCCAAATGGTGGTTTATGCTTAAATAACCCTTTTGTAAGCATAATAACACGTTTCCATTGAAAGAAACAGAAATATTCACATGTCAAGTTTTTATGCGTGCAAAATGCTTTTCAGAGCGAGAGAAGCACTTTTTGACCAACAATGTGACTCTGACCTTTCAATTTTGATATTGCTCAAAACTAATGGAATTCACTCCCAAATGGTGGTTTATGCTTAAATAACCCTTTTGTAAGCATAATAACACGTTTCCATTGAAAGAAACAGAAATATTCACATGTCAAGTTTTTATGCGTGCAAAATGCTTTTCAGAGCGAGAGAAGCACTTTTTGACCAACAATGTGACTCTGACCTTTCAATTTTGATGTTGCTCAAAACTAATGGAATTCACTCCCAAATGGTGGTTTATGCTTAAATAACCCTTTTGTAAGCGTAATAACACGTTTCCATTGAAAGTAACAGAAATATTCACATGTCAAGTTTTTATGTGTGCAAAATGCTTTTCAGAGCGAGAGAAGCACTTTTTGACCAACAATGTGATTTTTACCTTTCAATTTTGATATTGCTCAAAACTAATGGAATTCACTCCCAAATGGTGGTTTATGCTTAAATAACCCGTTTGTAAGCATAATAACACGTTTCCATTGAAAGTAACAGAAATATTCACATGTCAAGTTTTTATGTGTGCAAAATGCTTTTCAGAGCGAGAGAAGCACTTTTTGACCAACAATGTGATTCTGACCTTTCAATTTTGATATTGCTCAAAACTAATGGAATTCACTCCCAAATGGTGGTTTATGCTTAAATAACCCTTTTGTAAGCATAATAACACGTTTCCATTGAAAGAAACAGAAATATTCACATGTCAAGTTTTTATGTGTGCAAAGTGCTTTTCAGAGCGAGAGAAGCACTTTTTGACCAACAATGTGATTTTTACCTTACAATGTTGATATTGCTCAAAACTAATGGAATTCACTCCCAAATGGTGGTTTATGCTTAAATAACCCTTTTGTAAGCATAATAAAACGTTTCCATTGAAAGAAACAGAAATATTCACATGTCAAGTTTTTATGCGTGCAAAATGCTTTTCAGAGCGAGAGAAGCACTTTTTGACCAACAATGTGATTCTGACCTTTCAATTTTGATGTTGCTCAAAACTAATGGAATTCACTCCCAAATGGTGGTTTATGCTTAAATAACCCTTTTGTAAGCATAATAACACGTTTCCATTGAAAGTAACAGAAATATTCACATGTCAAGTTTTTATGTGTGCAAAATGCTTTTCAGAGCGAGAGAAGCACTTTTTGACCAACAATGTGATTCTGACCTTTCAATTTTGATATTGCTCAAAACTAATGGAATTCACTCCCAAATGGTGGTTTATGCTTAAATAACCCGTTTGTAAGCATAATAACACGTTTCCATTGAAAGTAACAGAAATATTCACATGTCAAGTTTTTATGTGTGCAAAATGCTTTTCAGAGCGAGAGAAGCACTTTTTGACCAACAATGTGATTCTGACCTTTCAATTTTGATATTGCTCAAAACTAATGGAATTCACTCCCAAATGGTGGTTTATGCTTAAATAACCCTTTTGTAAGCATAATAACACGTTTCCATTGAAAGAAACAGAAATATTCACATGTCAAGTTTTTATGTGTGCAAAATGCTTTTCAGAGCGAGAGAAGCACTTTTTGACCAACAATGTGATTTTTACCTTACAATGTTGATATTGCTCAAAACTAATGGAATTCACTCCCAAATGGTGGTTTATGCTTAAATAACCCTTTTGTAAGCATAATAAAACGTTTCCATTGAAAGTAACAGAAATATTCACATGTCAAGTTTTTATGTGTGCAAAATGCTTTTCAGAGCGAGAGAAGCACTTTTTGACCAACAATGTGATTCTGACCTTTCAATTTTGATATTGCTCAAAACTAATGGAATTCACTCCCAAATGGTGGTTTATGCTTAAATAACCCTTTTGTAAGCATAATAACACGTTTCCATTGAAAGAAACAGAAATATTCACATGTCAAGTTTTATGCGTGCAAAATGCTTTTCAGAGCGAGAGAACCACTTTTTGACCAACAATGTGACTCTGACCTTTCAATTTTGATATTGCTCAAAACTAATGGAATTCACTCCCAAATGGTGGTTTATGCTTAAATAACCCGTTTGTAAGCATAATAACACGTTTCCATTGAAAGTAACAGAAATATTCACATGTCAAGTTTTTATGTGTGCAAAATGCTTTTCAGAGCGAGAGAAGCACTTTTTGACCAACAATGTGATTCTGACCTTTCAATTTTGATATTGCTCAAAACTAATGGAATTCACTCCCAAATGGTGGTTTATGCTTAAATAACCCTTTTGTAAGCATAATAACACGTTTCCATTGAAAGAAACAGAAATATTCACATGTCAAGTTTTTATGTGTGCAAAATGCTTTTCAGAGCGAGAGAAGCACTTTTTGACCAACAATGTGATTTTTACCTTACAATGTTGATATTGCTCAAAACTAATGGAATTCACTCCCAAATGGTGGTTTATGCTTAAATAACCCTTTTGTAAGCATAATAAAACGTTTCCATTGAAAGAAACAGAAATATTCACATGTCAAGTTTTTATGCGTGCAAAATGCTTTTCAGAGCGAGAGAAGCACTTTTTGACCAACAATGTGATTCTGACCTTTCAATTTTGATGTTGCTCAAAACTAATGGAATTCACTCCCAAATGGTGGTTTATGCTTAAATAACCCTTTTGTAAGCATAATAACACGTTTCCATTGAAAGAAACAGAAATATTCACATGTCAAGTTTTTATGTGTGCAAAATGCTTTTCAGAGCGAGAGAAGCACTTTTTGACCAACAATGTGATTCTGACCTTTCAATTTTGATATTGCTCAAAACTAATGGAATTCACTCCCAAATGGTGGTTTATGCTTAAATAACCCGTTTGTAAGCATAATAACACGTTTCCATTGAAAGTAACAGAAATATTCACATGTCAAGTTTTTATGTGTGCAAAATGCTTTTCAGAGCGAGAGAAGCACTTTTTGACCAACAATGTGATTCTGACCTTTCAATTTTGATATTGCTCAAAACTAATGGAATTCACTCCCAAATGGTGGTTTATGCTTAAATAACCCTTTTGTAAGCATAATAACACGTTTCCATTGAAAGAAACAGAAATATTCACATGTCAAGTTTTTATGTGTGCAAAATGCTTTTCAGAGCGAGAGAAGCACTTTTTGACCAACAATGTGATTTTTACCTTTCAATTTTGATGTTGCTCAAAACTAATGGAATTCACTCCCAAATGGTGGTTTATGCTTAAATAACCCTTTTGTAAGCATAATAACACGTTTCCATTGAAAGAAACAGAAATATTCACATGTCAAGTTTTTATGCGTGCAAAATGCTTTTCAGAGCGAGAGAAGCACTTTTTGACCAACAATGTGACTCTGACCTTTCAATTTTGATATTGCTCAAAACTAATGGAATTCACTCCCAAATGGTGGTTTATGCTTAAATAACCCTTTTGTAAGCATAATAACACGTTTCCATTGAAAGAAACAGAAATATTCACATGTCAAGTTTTTATGCGTGCAAAATGCTTTTCAGAGCGAGAGAAGCACTTTTTGACCAACAATGTGATTTTTACCTTTCAATTTTGATATTGCTCAAAACTAATGGAATTCACTCCCAAATGGTGGTTTATGCTTAAATAACCCTTTTGTAAGCATAATAACACGTTTCCATTGAAAGAAACAGAAATATTCACATGTCAAGTTTTTATGCGTGCAAAATGCTTTTCAGAGCGAGAGAAGCACTTTTTGACCAACAATGTGATTCTGACCTTTCAATTTTGATATTGCTCAAAACTAATGGAATTCACTCCCAAATGGTGGTTTATGCTTAAATAACCCTTTTGTAAGCATAATAACACGTTTGAATTGAAAGAAACAGAAATATTCACATGTCAAGTTTTTATGCGTGCAAAATGCTTTTCAGAGCGAGAGAAGCACTTTTTGACCAACAATGTGATTTTTACCTTTCAATTTTGATATTGCTCAAAACTAATGGAATTCACTCCCAAATGGTGGTTTATGCTTAAATAACCCTTTTGTAAGCATAATAACACGTTTCCATTGAAAGAAACAGAAATATTCACATGTCAAGTTTTTATGCGTGCAAAATGCTTTTCAGAGCGAGAGAAGCACTTTTTGACCAACAATGTGACTCTGACCTTTCAATTTTGATATTGCTCTAAACTAATGGAATTCACTCCCAAATGGTGGTTTATGCTTAAATAACCCTTTTGTAAGCATAATAACACGTTTCCATTGAAAGAAACAGAAATATTCACATGTCAAGTTTTTATGCGTGCAAAATGCTTTTCAGAGCGAGAGAAGCACTTTTTGACCAACAATATGATTTTTACCTTACAATGTTGATATTGCTCAAAACTAATGGAATTCACTCCCAAATGGTGGTTTATGCATAAATAACCCTTTTGTAAGCATAATAACACGTTTCCATTGAAAGAAACAGAAATATTCACATGTCAAGTTTTTATGCGTGCAAAATGCTTTTCAGAGCGAGAGAAGCACTTTTTGACCAACAATGTGACTCTGACCTTTCAATTTTGATGTTGCTCAAAACTAATGGAATTCACTCCCAAATGGTGGTTTATGCTTAAATAACCCTTTTGTAAGCATAATAACACGTTTCCATTGAAAGTAACAGAAATATTCACATGTCAAGTTTTTATGTGTGCAAAATGCTTTTCAGAGCGAGAGAAGCACTTTTTGACCAACAATGTGATTCTGACCTTTCAATTTTGATATTGCTCAAAACTAATGGAATTCACTCCCAAATGGTGGTTTATGCTTAAATAACCCTTTTGTAAGCATAATAACACGTTTCCATTGAAAGAAACAGAAATATTCACATGTCAAGTTTTTATGCGTGCAAAATGCTTTTCAGAGCGAGAGAAGCACTTTTTGACCAACAATGTGATTTTTACCTTTCAATTTTGATATTGCTCAAACCTAATGGAATTCACTCCCAAATGGTGGTTTATGCTTAAATAACCCTTTTGTATCATAATAACACGTTTCCATTGAAAGAAACAGAAATATTCACATGTCAAGTTTTTATGCGTGCAAAATGCTTTTCAGAGCGAGAGAAGCACTTTTTGACCAACAATGTGACTCTGACCTTTCAATTTTGAAATTGCTCAAAACTAATGGAATTCACTCCCAAATGGTGGTTTATGCTTAAATAACCCTTTTGTAAGCATAATAACACGTTTCCATTGAAAGAAACAGAAATATTCACATGTCAAGTTTTTATGCGTGCAAAATGCTTTTCAGAGCGAGAGAAGCACTTTTTGACCAACAATGTGACTCTGACCTTTCAATTTTGATATTGCTCAAAACTAATGGAATTCACTCCCAAATGGTGGTTTATGCTTAAATAACCCTTTTGTAAGCATAATAACACGTTTCCATTGAAAGAAACAGAAATATTCACATGTCAAGTTTTTATGCGTGCAAAATGCTTTTCAGAGCGAGAGAAGCACTTTTTGACCAACAATGTGACTCTGACCTTTCAATTTTGATGTTGCTCAAAACTAATGGAATTCACTCCCAAATGGTGGTTTATGCTTAAATAACCCTTTTGTAAGCATAATAACACGTTTGAATTGAAAGAAACAGAAATATTCACATGTCAAGTTTTTATGCGTGCAAAATGCTTTTCAGAGCGAGAGAAGCACTTTTTGACCAACAATGTGACTCTGACCTTTCAATTTTGATATTGCTCAAAACTAATGGAATTGACTCCCAAATGGTGGTTTATGCTTAAATAACCCTTTTGTAAGCATAATAACACGTTTCCATTGAAAGTAACAGAAATATTCACATGTCAAGTTTTTATGTGTGCAAAATGCTTTTCAGAGCGAGAGAAGCACTTTTTGACCAACAATGTGATTCTGACCTTTCAATTTTGATATTGCTCAAAACTAATGGAATTCACTCCCAAATGGTGGTTTATGCTTAAATAACCCTTTTGTAAGCATAATAACACGTTTCCATTGAAAGAAACAGAAATATTCACATGTCAAGTTTTTATGCGTGCAAAATGCTTTTCAGAGCGAGAGAAGCACTTTTTGACCAACAATGTGACTCTGACCTTTCAATTTTGATATTGCTCAAAACTAATGGAATTCACTCCCAAATGGTGGTTTATGCTTAAATAACCCTTTTGTAAGCATAATAACACGTTTGAATTGAAAGAAACAGAAATATTCACATGTCAAGTTTTTATGCGTGCAAAATGCTTTTCAGAGCGAGAGAAGCACTTTTTGACCAACAATATGATTTTTACCTTACAATGTTGATATTGCTCAAAACTAATGGAATTCACTCCCAAATGGTGGTTTATGCATAAATAACCCTTTTGTAAGCATAATAACACGTTTCCATTGAAAGTAACAGAAATATTCACATGTCAAGTTTTTATGCGTGCAAAATGCTTTTCAGAGCGAGAGAAGCACTTTTTGACCAACAATGTGACTCTGACCTTTCAATTTTGATATTGCTCAAAACTAATGGAATTCACTCCCAAATGGTGGTTTATGCTTAAATAACCCTTTTGTAAGCATAATAACACGTTTCCATTGAAAGTAACAGAAATATTCACATGTCAAGTTTTTATGTGTGCAAAATGCTTTTCAGAGCGAGAGAAGCACTTTTTGACCAACAATGTGACTCTGACCTTTCAATTTTGATATTGCTCAAAACTAATGGAATTCACTCCCAAATGGTGGTTTATGCTTAAATAACCCTTTTGTAAGCATAATAACACGTTTCCATTGAAAGAAACAGAAATATTCACATGTCAAGTTTTTATGCGTGCAAAATGCTTTTCAGAGCGAGAGAAGCACTTTTTGACCAACAATGTGATTTTTACCTTACAATGTTGATATTGCTCAAAACTAATGGAATTCACTCCCAAATGGTGGTTTATGCTTAAATAACCCTTTTGTAAGCATAATAACACGTTTCCATTGAAAGTAACAGAAATATTCACATGTCAAGTTTTTATGTGTGCAAAATGCTTTTCAGAGCGAGAGAAGAACTTTTTGACCAACAATGTGATTCTGACCTTTCAATTTTGATATTGCTCAAAACTAATGGAATTCACTCCCAAATGGTGGTTTATGCTTAAATAACCCTTTTGTAAGCATAATAACACGTTTCCATTGAAAGAAACAGAAATATTCACATGTCAAGTTTTTATGCGTGCAAAATGCTTTTCAGAGCGAGAGAAGCACTTTTTGACCAACAATGTGATTTTTACCTTTCAATTTTGATATTGCTCAAAACTAATGGAATTCACTCCCAAATGGTGGTTTATGCTTAAATAACCCTTTTGTAAGCATAATAACACGTTTCCATTGAAAGAAACAGAAATATTCACATGTCAAGTTTTTATGCGTGCAAAATGCTTTTCAGAGCGAGAGAAGCACTTTTTGACCAACAATGTGACTCTGACCTTTCAATTTTGATATTGCTCAAAACTAATGGAATTCACTCCCAAATGGTGGTTTATGCTTAAATAACCCTTTTGTAAGCATAATAACACGTTTCCATTGAAAGTAACAGAAATATTCACATGTCAAGTTTTTATGTGTGCAAAATGCTTTTCAGAGCAAGAGAAGCACTTTTTGACCAACAATGTGATTCTGACCTTTCAATTTTGATATTGCTCAAAACTAATGGAATTCACTCCCAAATGGTGGTTTATGCTTAAATAACCCTTTTGTAAGCATAATAACACGTTTCCATTGAAAGAAACAGAAATATTCACATGTCAAGTTTTTATGCGTGCAAAATGCTTTTCAGAGCGAGAGAAGCACTTTTTGACCAACAATGTGATTTTTACCTTTCAATTTTGATGTTGCTCAAAACTAATGGAATTCACTCCCAAATGGTGGTTTATGCTTAAATAACCCTTTTGTAAGCATAATAACACGTTTCCATTGAAAGTAACAGAAATATTCACATGTCAAGTTTTTATGTGTGCAAAATGCTTTTCAGAGCGAGAGAAGCACTTTTTGACCAACAATGTGATTCTGACCTTTCAATTTTGATATTGCTCAAAACTAATGGAATTCACTCCCAAATGGTGGTTTATGCTTAAATAACCCTTTTGTAAGCATAATAACACGTTTGAATTGAAAGAAACAGAAATATTCACATGTCAAGTTTTTATGCGTGCAAAATGCTTTTCAGAGCGAGAGAAGCACTTTTTGACCAACAATGTGATTTTTACCTTTCAATTTTGATATTGCTCAAAACTAATGGAATTCACTCCCAAATGGTGGTTTATGCTTAAATAACCCTTTTGTATCATAATAACACGTTTCCATTGAAAGAAACAGAAATATTCACATGTCAAGTTTTTATGCGTGCAAAATGCTTTTCAGAGCGAGAGAAGCACTTTTTGACCAACAATGTGACTCTGACCTTTCAATTTTGATATTGCTCAAAACTAATGGAATTCACTCCCAAATGGTGGTTTATGCTTAAATAACCCTTTTGTAAGCATAATAACACGTTTCCATTGAAAGAAACAGAAATATTCACATGTCAAGTTTTTATGCGTGCAAAATGCTTTTCAGAGCGAGAGAAGCACTTTTTGACCAACAATGTGACTCTGACCTTTCAATTTTGATATTGCTCAAAACTAATGGAATTCACTCCCAAATGGTGGTTTATGCTTAAATAACCCTTTTGTAAGCATAATAACACGTTTCCATTGAAAGAAACAGAAATATTCACATGTCAAGTTTTTATGCGTGCAAAATGCTTTTCAGAGCGAGAGAAGCACTTTTTGACCAACAATGTGACTCTGACCTTTCAATTTTGATGTTGCTCAAAACTAATGGAATTCACTCCCAAATGGTGGTTTATGCTTAAATAACCCTTTTGTAAGCATAATAACACGTTTCCATTGAAAGTAACAGAAATATTCACATGTCAAGTTTTTATGTGTGCAAAATGCTTTTCAGAGCGAGAGAAGCACTTTTTGACCAACAATGTGATTTTTACCTTTCAATTTTGATATTGCTCAAAACTAATGGAATTCACTCCCAAATGGTGGTTTATGCTTAAATAACCCTTTTGTAAGCATAATAACACGTTTCCATTGAAAGAAACAGAAATATTCACATGTCAAGTTTTTATGCGTGCAAAATGCTTTTCAGAGCGAGAGAAGCACTTTTTGACCAACAATGTGATTCTGACCTTTCAATTTTGATATTGCTCAAAACTAATGGAATTCACTCCCAAATGGTGGTTTATGCTTAAATAACCCTTTTGTAAGCATAATAACACGTTTGAATTGAAAGAAACAGAAATATTCACATGTCAAGTTTTTATGCGTGCAAAATGCTTTTCAGAGCGAGAGAAGCACTTTTTGACCAACAATGTGATTTTTACCTTTCAATTTTGATATTGCTCAAAACTAATGGAATTCACTCCCAAATGGTGGTTTATGCTTAAATAACCCTTTTGTAAGCATAATAACACGTTTCCATTGAAAGAAACAGAAATATTCACATGTCAAGTTTTTATGCGTGCAAAATGCTTTTCAGAGCGAGAGAAGCACTTTTTGACCAACAATGTGACTCTGACCTTTCAATTTTGATATTGCTCAAAACTAATGGAATTCACTCCCAAATGGTGGTTTATGCTTAAATAACCCTTTTGTAAGCATAATAACACGTTTCCATTGAAAGTAACAGAAATATTCACATGTCAAGTTTTTATGTGTGCAAAATGCTTTTCAGAGCGAGAGAAGCACTTTTTGACCAACAATGTGATTCTGACCTTTCAATTTTGATATTGCTCAAAACTAATGGAATTCACTCCCAAATGGTGGTTTATGCTTAAATAACCCTTTTGTAAGCATAATAACACGTTTCCATTGAAAGAAACAGAAATATTCACATGTCAAGTTTTTATGCGTGCAAAATGCTTTTCAGAGCGAGAGAAGCACTTTTTGACCAACAATGTGACTCTGACCTTTCAATTTTGATATTGCTCAAAACTAATGGAATTCACTCCCAAATGGTGGTTTATGCTTAAATAACCCTTTTGTAAGCATAATAACACGTTTCCATTGAAAGAAACAGAAATATTCACATGTCAAGTTTTTATGCGTGCAAAATGCTTTTCAGAGCGAGAGAAGCACTTTTTGACCAACAATGTGACTCTGACCTTTCAATTTTGATGTTGCTCAAAACTAATGGAATTCACTCCCAAATGGTGGTTTATGCTTAAATAACCCTTTTGTAAGCATAATAACACGTTTCCATTGAAAGTAACAGAAATATTCACATGTCAAGTTTTTATGTGTGCAAAATGCTTTTCAGAGCGAGAGAAGCACTTTTTGACCAACAATGTGATTCTGACCTTTCAATTTTGATATTGCTCAAAACTAATGGAATTCACTCCCAAATGGTGGTTTATGCTTAAATAACCCTTTTGTAAGCATAATAACACGTTTCCATTGAAAGAAACAGAAATATTCACATGTCAAGTTTTTATGCGTGCAAAATGCTTTTCAGAGCGAGAGAAGCACTTTTTGACCAACAATGTGATTTTTACCTTTCAATTTTGATATTGCTCAAAACTAATGGAATTCACTCCCAAATGGTGGTTTATGCTTAAATAACCCTTTTGTATCATAATAACACGTTTCCATTGAAAGAAACAGAAATATTCACATGTCAAGTTTTTATGCGTGCAAAATGCTTTTCAGAGCGAGAGAAGCACTTTTTGACCAACAATGTGACTCTGACCTTTCAATTTTGATATTGCTCAAAACTAATGGAATTCACTCCCAAATGGTGGTTTATGCTTAAATAACCCTTTTGTAAGCATAATAACACGTTTCCATTGAAAGAAACAGAAATATTCACATGTCAAGTTTTTATGCGTGCAAAATGCTTTTCAGAGCGAGAGAAGCACTTTTTGACCAACAATGTGACTCTGACCTTTCAATTTTGATATTGCTCAAAACTAATGGAATTCACTCCCAAATGGTGGTTTATGCTTAAATAACCCTTTTGTAAGCATAATAACACGTTTCCATTGAAAGAAACAGAAATATTCACATGTCAAGTTTTTATGCGTGCAAAATGCTTTTCAGAGCGAGAGAAGCACTTTTTGACCAACAATGTGACTCTGACCTTTCAATTTTGATGTTGCTCAAAACTAATGGAATTCACTCCCAAATGGTGGTTTATGCTTAAATAACCCTTTTGTAAGCATAATAACACGTTTCCATTGAAAGTAACAGAAATATTCACATGTCAAGTTTTTATGTGTGCAAAATGCTTTTCAGAGCGAGAGAAGCACTTTTTGACCAACAATGTGATTCTGACCTTTCAATTTTGATATTGCTCAAAACTAATGGAATTCACTCCCAAATGGTGGTTTATGCTTAAATAACCCTTTTGTAAGCATAATAACACGTTTCCATTGAAAGAAACAGAAATATTCACATGTCAAGTTTTTATGCGTGCAAAATGCTTTTCAGAGCGAGAGAAGCACTTTTTGACCAACAATGTGACTCTGACCTTTTAATTTTGATATTGCTCAAAACTAATGGAATTCACTCCCAAATGGTGGTTTATGCTTAAATAACCCTTTTGTAAGCATAATAACACGTTTCCATTGAAAGAAACAGAAATATTCACATGTCAAGTTTTTATGCGTGCAAAATGCTTTTCAGAGCGAGAGAAGCACTTTTTGACCAACAATGTGATTTTTACCTTTCAATTTTGATATTGCTCAAAACTAATGGAATTCACTCCCAAATGGTGGTTTATGCTTAAATAACCCTTTTGTAAGCATAATAACACGTTTCCATTGAAAGAAACAGAAATATTCACATGTCAAGTTTTTATGCGTGCAAAATGCTTTTCAGAGCGAGAGAAGCACTTTTTGACCAACAATGTGATTCTGACCTTTCAATTTTGATATTGCTCAAAACTAATGGAATTCACTCCCAAATGGTGGTTTATGCTTAAATAACCCTTTTGTAAGCATAATAACACGTTTGAATTGAAAGAAACAGAAATATTCACATGTCAAGTTTTTATGCGTGCAAAATGCTTTTCAGAGCGAGAGAAGCACTTTTTGACCAACAATGTGATTTTTACCTTTCAATTTTGATATTGCTCAAAACTAATGGAATTCACTCCCAAATGGTGGTTTATGCTTAAATAACCCTTTTGTAAGCATAATAACACGTTTCCATTGAAAGAAACAGAAATATTCACATGTCAAGTTTTTATGCGTGCAAAATGCTTTTCAGAGCGAGAGAAGCACTTTTTGACCAACAATATGATTTTTACCTTACAATGTTGATATTGCTCAAAACTAATGGAATTCACTCCCAAATGGTGGTTTATGCTTAAATAACCCTTTTGTAAGCATAATAACACGTTTCCATTGAAAGAAACAGAAATATTCACATGTCAAGTTTTTATGCGTGCAAAATGCTTTTCAGAGCGAGAGAAGCACTTTTTGACCAACAATATGATTTTTACCTTACAATGTTGATATTGCTCAAAACTAATGGAATTCACTCCCAAATGGTGGTTTATGCATAAATAACCCTTTTGTAAGCATAATAACACGTTTCCATTGAAAGAAACAGAAATATTCACATGTCAAGTTTTTATGCGTGCAAAATGCTTTTCAGAGCGAGAGAAGCACTTTTTGACCAACAATGTGACTCTGACCTTTCAATTTTGATGTTGCTCAAAACTAATGGAATTCACTCCCAAATGGTGGTTTATGCTTAAATAACCCTTTTGTAAGCATAATAACACGTTTCCATTGAAAGTAACAGAAATATTCACATGTCAAGTTTTTATGTGTGCAAAATGCTTTTCAGAGCGAGAGAAGCACTTTTTGACCAACAATGTGATTCTGACCTTTCAATTTTGATATTGCTCAAAACTAATGGAATTCACTCCCAAATGGTGGTTTATGCTTAAATAACCCTTTTGTAAGCATAATAACACGTTTCCATTGAAAGAAACAGAAATATTCACTTGTCAAGTTTTTATGCGTGCAAAATGCTTTTCAGAGCGAGAGAAGCACTTTTTGACCAACAATGTGATTTTTACCTTTCAATTTTGATATTGCTCAAAACTAATGGAATTCACTCCCAAATGGTGGTTTATGCTTAAATAACCCTTTTGTATCATAATAACACGTTTCCATTGAAAGAAACAGAAATATTCACATGTCAAGTTTTTATGCGTGCAAAATGCTTTTCAGAGCGAGAGAAGCACTTTTTGACCAACAATGTGACTCTGACCTTTCAATTTTGATATTGCTCAAAACTAATGGAATTCACTCCCAAATGGTGGTTTATGCTTAAATAACCCTTTTGTAAGCATAATAACACGTTTCCATTGAAAGAAACAGAAATATTCACATGTCAAGTTTTTATGCGTGCAAAATGCTTTTCAGAGCGAGAGAAGCACTTTTTGACCAACAATGTGATTTTTACCTTTCAATTTTGATATTGCTCAAAACTAATGGAATTCACTCCCAAATGGTGGTTTATGCTTAAATAACCCTTTTGTAAGCATAATAACACGTTTCCATTGAAAGAAACAGAAATATTCACATGTCAAGTTTTTATGCGTGCAAAATGCTTTTCAGAGCGAGAGAAGCACTTTTTGACCAACAATGTGATTCTGACCTTTCAATTTTGATATTGCTCAAAACTAATGGAATTCACTCCCAAATGGTGGTTTATGCTTAAATAACCCTTTTGTAAGCATAATAACACGTTTGAATTGAAAGAAACAGAAATATTAACATGTCAAATTTTTATGCGTGCAAAATGCTTTTCAGAGCGAGAGAAGCACTTTTTGACCAACAATGTGATTTTTACCTTTCAATTTTGATATTGCTCAAAACTAATGGAATTCACTCCCAAATGGTGGTTTATGCTTAAATAACCCTTTTGTAAGCATAATAACACGTTTCCATTGAAAGAAACAGAAATATTCACATGTCAAGTTTTTATGCGTGCAAAATGCTTTTCAGAGCGAGAGAAGCACTTTTTGACCAACAATGTGACTCTGACCTTTCAATTTTGATATTGCTCAAAACTAATGGAATTGACTCCCAAATGGTGGTTTATGCTTAAATAACCCTTTTGTAAGCATAATAACACGTTTCCATTGAAAGTAACAGAAATATTCACATGTCAAGTTTTTATGTGTGCAAAATGCTTTTCAGAGCGAGAGAAGCACTTTTTGACCAACAATGTGATTCTGACCTTTCAATTTTGATATTGCTCAAAACTAATGGAATTCACTCCCAAATGGTGGTTTATGCTTAAATAACCCTTTTGTAAGCATAATAACACGTTTCCATTGAAAGAAACAGAAATATTCACATGTCAAGTTTTTATGCGTGCAAAATGCTTTTCAGAGCGAGAGAAGCACTTTTTGACCAACAATGTGACTCTGACCTTTCAATTTTGATATTGCTCAAAACTAATGGAATTCACTCCCAAATGGTGGTTTATGCTTAAATAACCCTTTTGTAAGCATAATAACACGTTTCCATTGAAAGAAACAGAAATATTCACATGTCAAGTTTTTATGCGTGCAAAATGCTTTTCAGAGCGAGAGAAGCACTTTTTGACCAACAATGTGATTCTGACCTTTCAATTTTGATATTGCTCAAAACTAATGGAATTCACTCCCAAATGGTGGTTTATGCTTAAATAACCCTTTTGTAAGCATAATAACACGTTTGAATTGAAAGAAACAGAAATATTCACATGTCAAGTTTTTATGCGTGCAAAATGCTTTTCAGAGCGAGAGAAGCACTTTTTGACCAACAATGTGATTTTTACCTTTCAATTTTGATATTGCTCAAAACTAATGGAATTCACTCCCAAATGGTGGTTTATGCTTAAATAACCCTTTTGTAAGCATAATAACACGTTTCCATTGAAAGAAACAGAAATATTCACATGTCAAGTTTTTATGCGTGCAAAATGCTTTTCAGAGCGAGAGAAGCACTTTTTGACCAACAATGTGACTCTGACCTTTCAATTTTGATATTGCTCAAAACTAATGGAATTCACTCCCAAATGGTGGTTTATGCTTAAATAACCCTTTTGTAAGCATAATAACACGTTTCCATTGAAAGAAACAGAAATATTCACATGTCAAGTTTTTATGCGTGCAAAATGCTTTTCAGAGCGAGAGAAGCACTTTTTGACCAACAATATGATTTTTACCTTACAATGTTGATATTGCTCAAAACTAATGGAATTCACTCCCAAATGGTGGTTTATGCATAAATAACCCTTTTGTAAGCATAATAACACGTTTCCATTGAAAGAAACAGAAATATTCACATGTCAAGTTTTTATGCGTGCAAAATGCTTTTCAGAGCGAGAGAAGCACTTTTTGACCAACAATGTGACTCTGACCTTTCAATTTTGATGTTGCTCAAAACTAATGGAATTCACTCCCAAATGGTGGTTTATGCTTAAATAACCCTTTTGTAAGCATAATAACACGTTTCCATTGAAAGTAACAGAAATATTCACATGTCAAGTTTTTATGTGTGCAAAATGCTTTTCAGAGCGAGAGAAGCACTTTTTGACCAACAATGTGATTCTGACCTTTCAATTTTGATATTGCTCAAAACTAATGGAATTCACTCCCAAATGGTGGTTTATGCTTAAATAACCCTTTTGTAAGCATAATAACACGTTTCCATTGAAAGAAACAGAAATATTCACATGTCAAGTTTTTATGCGTGCAAAATGCTTTTCAGAGCGAGAGAAGCACTTTTTGACCAACAATGTGATTTTTACCTTTCAATTTTGATATTGCTCAAAACTAATGGAATTCACTCCCAAATGGTGGTTTATGCTTAAATAACCCTTTTGTATCATAATAACACGTTTCCATTGAAAGAAACAGAAATATTCACATGTCAAGTTTTTATGCGTGCAAAATGCTTTTCAGAGCGAGAGAAGCACTTTTTGACCAACAATGTGACTCTGACCTTTCAATTTTGATATTGCTCAAAACTAATGGAATTCACTCCCAAATGGTGGTTTATGCTTAAATAACCCTTTTGTAAGCATAATAACACGTTTCCATTGAAAGAAACAGAAATATTCACATGTCAAGTTTTTATGCGTGCAAAATGCTTTTCAGAGCGAGAGAAGCACTTTTTGACCAACAATGTGACTCTGACCTTTCAATTTTGATATTGCTCAAAACTAATGGAATTCACTCCCAAATGGTGGTTTATGCTTAAATAACCCTTTTGTAAGCATAATAACACGTTTCCATTGAAAGAAACAGAAATATTCACATGTCAAGTTTTTATGCGTGCAAAATGCTTTTCAGAGCGAGAGAAGCACTTTTTGACCAACAATGTGACTCTGACCTTTCAATTTTGATGTTGCTCAAAACTAATGGAATTCACTCCCAAATGGTGGTTTATGCTTAAATAACCCTTTTGTAAGCATAATAACACGTTTCCATTGAAAGTAACAGAAATATTCACATGTCAAGTTTTTATGTGTGCAAAATGCTTTTCAGAGCGAGAGAAGCACTTTTTGACCAACAATGTGATTTTTACCTTTCAATTTTGATATTGCTCAAAACTAATGGAATTCACTCCCAAATGGTGGTTTATGCTTAAATAACCCTTTTGTAAGCATAATAACACGTTTCCATTGAAAGAAACAGAAATATTCACATGTCAAGTTTTTATGCGTGCAAAATGCTTTTCAGAGCGAGAGAAGCACTTTTTGACCAACAATGTGATTCTGACCTTTCAATTTTGATATTGCTCAAAACTAATGGAATTCACTCCCAAATGGTGGTTTATGCTTAAATAACCCTTTTGTAAGCATAATAACACGTTTGAATTGAAAGAAACAGAAATATTCACATGTCAAGTTTTTATGCGTGCAAAATGCTTTTCAGAGCGAGAGAAGCACTTTTTGACCAACAATGTGATTTTTACCTTTCAATTTTGATATTGCTCAAAACTAATGGAATTCACTCCCAAATGGTGGTTTATGCTTAAATAACCCTTTTGTAAGCATAATAACACGTTTCCATTGAAAGAAACAGAAATATTCACATGTCAAGTTTTTATGCGTGCAAAATGCTTTTCAGAGCGAGAGAAGCACTTTTTGACCAACAATGTGACTCTGACCTTTCAATTTTGATATTGCTCAAAACTAATGGAATTCACTCCCAAATGGTGGTTTATGCTTAAATAACCCTTTTGTAAGCATAATAACACGTTTCCATTGAAAGTAACAGAAATATTCACATGTCAAGTTTTTATGTGTGCAAAATGCTTTTCAGAGCGAGAGAAGCACTTTTTGACCAACAATGTGATTCTGACCTTTCAATTTTGATATTGCTCAAAACTAATGGAATTCACTCCCAAATGGTGGTTTATGCTTAAATAACCCTTTTGTAAGCATAATAACACGTTTCCATTGAAAGAAACAGAAATATTCACATGTCAAGTTTTTATGCGTGCAAAATGCTTTTCAGAGCGAGAGAAGCACTTTTTGACCAACAATGTGACTCTGACCTTTCAATTTTGATATTGCTCAAAACTAATGGAATTCACTCCCAAATGGTGGTTTATGCTTAAATAACCCTTTTGTAAGCATAATAACACGTTTCCATTGAAAGAAACAGAAATATTCACATGTCAAGTTTTTATGCGTGCAAAATGCTTTTCAGAGCGAGAGAAGCACTTTTTGACCAACAATGTGACTCTGACCTTTCAATTTTGATGTTGCTCAAAACTAATGGAATTCACTCCCAAATGGTGGTTTATGCTTAAATAACCCTTTTGTAAGCATAATAACACGTTTCCATTGAAAGTAACAGAAATATTCACATGTCAAGTTTTTATGTGTGCAAAATGCTTTTCAGAGCGAGAGAAGCACTTTTTGACCAACAATGTGATTCTGACCTTTCAATTTTGATATTGCTCAAAACTAATGGAATTCACTCCCAAATGGTGGTTTATGCTTAAATAACCCTTTTGTAAGCATAATAACACGTTTCCATTGAAAGAAACAGAAATATTCACATGTCAAGTTTTTATGCGTGCAAAATGCTTTTCAGAGCGAGAGAAGCACTTTTTGACCAACAATGTGATTTTTACCTTTCAATTTTGATATTGCTCAAAACTAATGGAATTCACTCCCAAATGGTGGTTTATGCTTAAATAACCCTTTTGTATCATAATAACACGTTTCCATTGAAAGAAACAGAAATATTCACATGTCAAGTTTTTATGCGTGCAAAATGCTTTTCAGAGCGAGAGAAGCACTTTTTGACCAACAATGTGACTCTGACCTTTCAATTTTGATATTGCTCAAAACTAATGGAATTCACTCCCAAATGGTGGTTTATGCTTAAATAACCCTTTTGTAAGCATAATAACACGTTTCCATTGAAAGAAACAGAAATATTCACATGTCAAGTTTTTATGCGTGCAAAATGCTTTTCAGAGCGAGAGAAGCACTTTTTGACCAACAATGTGACTCTGACCTTTCAATTTTGATATTGCTCAAAACTAATGGAATTCACTCCCAAATGGTGGTTTATGCTTAAATAACCCTTTTGTAAGCATAATAACACGTTTCCATTGAAAGAAACAGAAATATTCACATGTCAAGTTTTTATGCGTGCAAAATGCTTTTCAGAGCGAGAGAAGCACTTTTTGACCAACAATGTGACTCTGACCTTTCAATTTTGATGTTGCTCAAAACTAATGGAATTCACTCCCAAATGGTGGTTTATGCTTAAATAACCCTTTTGTAAGCATAATAACACGTTTCCATTGAAAGTAACAGAAATATTCACATGTCAAGTTTTTATGTGTGCAAAATGCTTTTCAGAGCGAGAGAAGCACTTTTTGACCAACAATGTGATTCTGACCTTTCAATTTTGATATTGCTCAAAACTAATGGAATTCACTCCCAAATGGTGGTTTATGCTTAAATAACCCTTTTGTAAGCATAATAACACGTTTCCATTGAAAGAAACAGAAATATTCACATGTCAAGTTTTTATGCGTGCAAAATGCTTTTCAGAGCGAGAGAAGCACTTTTTGACCAACAATGTGACTCTGACCTTTTAATTTTGATATTGCTCAAAACTAATGGAATTCACTCCCAAATGGTGGTTTATGCTTAAATAACCCTTTTGTAAGCATAATAACACGTTTCCATTGAAAGAAACAGAAATATTCACATGTCAAGTTTTTATGCGTGCAAAATGCTTTTCAGAGCGAGAGAAGCACTTTTTGACCAACAATGTGATTTTTACCTTTCAATTTTGATATTGCTCAAAACTAATGGAATTCAATCCCAAATGGTGGTTTATGCTTAAATAACCCTTTTGTAAGCATAATAACACGTTTCCATTGAAAGAAACAGAAATATTCACATGTCAAGTTTTTATGCGTGCAAAATGCTTTTCAGAGCGAGAGAAGCACTTTTTGACCAACAATGTGATTCTGACCTTTCAATTTTGATATTGCTCAAAACTAATGGAATTCACTCCCAAATGGTGGTTTATGCTTAAATAACCCTTTTGTAAGCATAATAACACGTTTGAATTGAAAGAAACAGAAATATTCACATGTCAAGTTTTTATGCGTGCAAAATGCTTTTCAGAGCGAGAGAAGCACTTTTTGACCAACAATGTGATTTTTACCTTTCAATTTTGATATTGCTCAAAACTAATGGAATTCACTCCCAAATGGTGGTTTATGCTTAAATAACCCTTTTGTAAGCATAATAACACGTTTCCATTGAAAGAAACAGAAATATTCACATGTCAAGTTTTTATGCGTGCAAAATGCTTTTCAGAGCGAGAGAAGCACTTTTTGACCAACAATATGATTTTTACCTTACAATGTTGATATTGCTCAAAACTAATGGAATTCACTCCCAAATGGTGGTTTATGCTTAAATAACCCTTTTGTAAGCATAATAACACGTTTCCATTGAAAGAAACAGAAATATTCACATGTCAAGTTTTTATGCGTGCAAAATGCTTTTCAGAGCGAGAGAAGCACTTTTTGACCAACAATATGATTTTTACCTTACAATGTTGATATTGCTCAAAACTAATGGAATTCACTCCCAAATGGTGGTTTATGCATAAATAACCCTTTTGTAAGCATAATAACACGTTTCCATTGAAAGAAACAGAAATATTCACATGTCAAGTTTTTATGCGTGCAAAATGCTTTTCAGAGCGAGAGAAGCACTTTTTGACCAACAATGTGACTCTGACCTTTCAATTTTGATGTTGCTCAAAACTAATGGAATTCACTCCCAAATGGTGGTTTATGCTTAAATAACCCTTTTGTAAGCATAATAACACGTTTCCATTGAAAGTAACAGAAATATTCACATGTCAAGTTTTTATGTGTGCAAAATGCTTTTCAGAGCGAGAGAAGCACTTTTTGACCAACAATGTGATTCTGACCTTTCAATTTTGATATTGCTCAAAACTAATGGAATTCACTCCCAAATGGTGGTTTATGCTTAAATAACCCTTTTGTAAGCATAATAACACGTTTCCATTGAAAGAAACAGAAATATTCACATGTCAAGTTTTTATGCGTGCAAAATGCTTTTCAGAGCGAGAGAAGCACTTTTTGACCAACAATGTGATTTTTACCTTTCAATTTTGATATTGCTCAAAACTAATGGAATTCACTCCCAAATGGTGGTTTATGCTTAAATAACCCTTTTGTATCATAATAACACGTTTCCATTGAAAGAAACAGAAATATTCACATGTCAAGTTTTTATGCGTGCAAAATGCTTTTCAGAGCGAGAGAAGCACTTTTTGACCAACAATGTGACTCTGACCTTTCAATTTTGATATTGCTCAAAACTAATGGAATTCACTCCCAAATGGTGGTTTATGCTTAAATAACCCTTTTGTAAGCATAATAACACGTTTCCATTGAAAGAAACAGAAATATTCACATGTCAAGTTTTTATGCGTGCAAAATGCTTTTCAGAGCGAGAGAAGCACTTTTTGACCAACAATGTGATTTTTACCTTTCAATTTTGATATTGCTCAAAACTAATGGAATTCACTCCCAAATGGTGGTTTATGCTTAAATAACCCTTTTGTAAGCATAATAACACGTTTCCATTGAAAGAAACAGAAATATTCACATGTCAAGTTTTTATGCGTGCAAAATGCTTTTCAGAGCGAGAGAAGCACTTTTTGACCAACAATGTGATTCTGACCTTTCAATTTTGATATTGCTCAAAACTAATGGAATTCACTCCCAAATGGTGGTTTATGCTTAAATAACCCTTTTGTAAGCATAATAACACGTTTGAATTGAAAGAAACAGAAATATTAACATGTCAAATTTTTATGCGTGCAAAATGCTTTTCAGAGCGAGAGAAGCACTTTTTGACCAACAATGTGATTTTTACCTTTCAATTTTGATATTGCTCAAAACTAATGGAATTCACTCCCAAATGGTGGTTTATGCTTAAATAACCCTTTTGTAAGCATAATAACACGTTTCCATTGAAAGAAACAGAAATATTCACATGTCAAGTTTTTATGCGTGCAAAATGCTTTTCAGAGCGAGAGAAGCACTTTTTGACCAACAATGTGACTCTGACCTTTCAATTTTGATATTGCTCAAAACTAATGGAATTGACTCCCAAATGGTGGTTTATGCTTAAATAACCCTTTTGTAAGCATAATAACACGTTTCCATTGAAAGTAACAGAAATATTCACATGTCAAGTTTTTATGTGTGCAAAATGCTTTTCAGAGCGAGAGAAGCACTTTTTGACCAACAATGTGATTCTGACCTTTCAATTTTGATATTGCTCAAAACTAATGGAATTCACTCCCAAATGGTGGTTTATGCTTAAATAACCCTTTTGTAAGCATAATAACACGTTTCCATTGAAAGAAACAGAAATATTCACATGTCAAGTTTTTATGCGTGCAAAATGCTTTTCAGAGCGAGAGAAGCACTTTTTGACCAACAATGTGACTCTGACCTTTCAATTTTGATATTGCTCAAAACTAATGGAATTCACTCCCAAATGGTGGTTTATGCTTAAATAACCCTTTTGTAAGCATAATAACACGTTTCCATTGAAAGAAACAGAAATATTCACATGTCAAGTTTTTATGCGTGCAAAATGCTTTTCAGAGCGAGAGAAGCACTTTTTGACCAACAATGTGATTCTGACCTTTCAATTTTGATATTGCTCAAAACTAATGGAATTCACTCCCAAATGGTGGTTTATGCTTAAATAACCCTTTTGTAAGCATAATAACACGTTTGAATTGAAAGAAACAGAAATATTCACATGTCAAGTTTTTATGCGTGCAAAATGCTTTTCAGAGCGAGAGAAGCACTTTTTGACCAACAATGTGATTTTTACCTTTCAATTTTGATATTGCTCAAAACTAATGGAATTCACTCCCAAATGGTGGTTTATGCTTAAATAACCCTTTTGTAAGCATAATAACACGTTTCCATTGAAAGAAACAGAAATATTCACATGTCAAGTTTTTATGCGTGCAAAATGCTTTTCAGAGCGAGAGAAGCACTTTTTGACCAACAATGTGACTCTGACCTTTCAATTTTGATATTGCTCAAAACTAATGGAATTCACTCCCAAATGGTGGTTTATGCTTAAATAACCCTTTTGTAAGCATAATAACACGTTTCCATTGAAAGAAACAGAAATATTCACATGTCAAGTTTTTATGCGTGCAAAATGCTTTTCAGAGCGAGAGAAGCACTTTTTGACCAACAATATGATTTTTACCTTACAATGTTGATATTGCTCAAAACTAATGGAATTCACTCCCAAATGGTGGTTTATGCATAAATAACCCTTTTGTAAGCATAATAACACGTTTCCATTGAAAGAAACAGAAATATTCACATGTCAAGTTTTTATGCGTGCAAAATGCTTTTCAGAGCGAGAGAAGCACTTTTTGACCAACAATGTGACTCTGACCTTTCAATTTTGATGTTGCTCAAAACTAATGGAATTCACTCCCAAATGGTGGTTTATGCTTAAATAACCCTTTTGTAAGCATAATAACACGTTTCCATTGAAAGTAACAGAAATATTCACATGTCAAGTTTTTATGTGTGCAAAATGCTTTTCAGAGCGAGAGAAGCACTTTTTGACCAACAATGTGATTCTGACCTTTCAATTTTGATATTGCTCAAAACTAATGGAATTCACTCCCAAATGGTGGTTTATGCTTAAATAACCCTTTTGTAAGCATAATAACACGTTTCCATTGAAAGAAACAGAAATATTCACATGTCAAGTTTTTATGCGTGCAAAATGCTTTTCAGAGCGAGAGAAGCACTTTTTGACCAACAATGTGATTTTTACCTTTCAATTTTGATATTGCTCAAAACTAATGGAATTCACTCCCAAATGGTGGTTTATGCTTAAATAACCCTTTTGTATCATAATAACACGTTTCCATTGAAAGAAACAGAAATATTCACATGTCAAGTTTTTATGCGTGCAAAATGCTTTTCAGAGCGAGAGAAGCACTTTTTGACCAACAATGTGACTCTGACCTTTCAATTTTGATATTGCTCAAAACTAATGGAATTCACTCCCAAATGGTGGTTTATGCTTAAATAACCCTTTTGTAAGCATAATAACACGTTTCCATTGAAAGAAACAGAAATATTCACATGTCAAGTTTTTATGCGTGCAAAATGCTTTTCAGAGCGAGAGAAGCACTTTTTGACCAACAATGTGATTTTTACCTTTCAATTTTGATATTGCTCAAAACTAATGGAATTCACTCCCAAATGGTGGTTTATGCTTAAATAACCCTTTTGTAAGCATAATAACACGTTTCCATTGAAAGAAACAGAAATATTCACATGTCAAGTTTTTATGCGTGCAAAATGCTTTTCAGAGCGAGAGAAGCACTTTTTGACCAACAATGTGATTCTGACCTTTCAATTTTGATATTGCTCAAAACTAATGGAATTCACTCCCAAATGGTGGTTTATGCTTAAATAACCCTTTTGTAAGCATAATAACACGTTTGAATTGAAAGAAACAGAAATATTCACATGTCAAGTTTTTATGCGTGCAAAATGCTTTTCAGAGCGAGAGAAGCACTTTTTGACCAACAATGTGATTTTTACCTTTCAATTTTGATATTGCTCAAAACTAATGGAATTCACTCCCAAATGGTGGTTTATGCTTAAATAACCCTTTTGTAAGCATAATAACACGTTTCCATTGAAAGAAACAGAAATATTCACATGTCAAGTTTTTATGCGTGCAAAATGCTTTTCAGAGCGAGAGAAGCACTTTTTGACCAACAATGTGATTTTTACCTTACAATGTTGATATTGCTCAAAACTAATGGAATTCACTCCCAAATGGTGGTTTATGCTTAAATAACCCTTTTGTAAGCATAATAACACGTTTCCATTGAAAGTAACAGAAATATTCACATGTCAAGTTTTTATGTGTGCAAAATGCTTTTCAGAGCGAGAGAAGCACTTTTTGACCAACAATGTGATTCTGACCTTTCAATTTTTATATTGCTCAAAACTAATGGAATTCACTCCCAAATGGTGGTTTATGCTTAAATAACCCTTTTGTAAGCATAATAACATGTTTGAATTGAAAGGAACAGAAATATTCACTTGTCAAGTTTTTATGCGTGCAAAATGCTTTTCAGAGCGAGAGAAGCACTTTTTGACCAACAATGTGATTCTGACCTTACAATGTTGATATTGCTCTAAACTAATGGAATTCACTCCCAAATGGTGGTTTATGCTTAAATAACCCTTTTGTAAGCATAATAACACGTTTGAATTGAAAGGAACAGAAATATTCACTTGTCAAGTTTTTATGCGTGCAAAATGCTTTTCAGAGCGAGAGAAGCACTTTTTGACCAACAATGTGATTTTGACCTTACATTGTTGATATTGCTCTAAACTAATGGAATTCACTCCCAAATGGTGGTTTATGCTTAAATAACCCTTTTGTAAGCATAATAACACGTTTGAATTGAAAGGAACAGAAATATTCACTTGTCAAGTTTTTATGCGTGCAAAATGCTTTTCAGAGCGAGAGAATCACTTTTTGACCAACAATGTGATTCTGACCTTACAATGTTGATATTGCTCTAAACTAATGGAATTCACTCCCAAATGGTGGTTTATGCTTAAATAACCCTTTTGTATCATAATAACACGTTTGAATTGAAAGGAACAGAAATATTCACTTGTCAAGTTTTTATGCGTGCAAAATGCTTTTCAGAGCGAGAGAAGCACTTTTTGACCAACAATGTGATTCTGACCTTACAATGTTGATATTGCTCTAAACTAATGGAATTCACTCCCAAATGGTGGTTTATGCTTCAATAACCCTTTTGTAAGCATAATAACACGTTTGAATTGAAAGGAACAGAAATATTCACTTGTCAAGTTTTTATGCGTGCAAAATGCTTTTCAGAGCGAGAGAAGCACTTTTTGACCAACAATGTGATTCTGACCTTACAATGTTGATATTGCTCTAAACTAATGCAATTCACTCCCAAATGGTGGTTTATGCTTAAATACCCCTTTTGTAAGCATAATAACACGTTTGAATAGAAAGGAACAGAAATATTCACTTGTCAAGTTTTTATGCGTGCAAAATGCTTTTCAGAGCGAGAGAAGCACTTTTTGACCAACAATGTGATTCTGACCTTACAATGTTGATATTGCTCTAAACTAATGGAATTCACTCCCAAATGGTGGTTTATGCTTAAATAACCCTTTTGTAAGCATAATAACACGTTTGAATTGAAAGGAACAGAAATATTCACTTGTCAAGTTTTTATGCGTGCAAAATGCTTTTCAGAGCGAGAGAAGCACTTTTTGACCAACAATGTGATTCTGACCTTACAATGTTGATATTGCTCTAAACTAATGCAATTCACTCCCAAATGGTGGTTTATGCTTAAATAACCCTTTTGTAAGCATAATAACACGTTTGAATTGAAAGGAACAGAAATATTCACTTGTCAAGTTTTTATGCGTGCAAAATGCTTTTCAGAGCGAGAGAAGCACTTTTTGACCAACAATGTGATTCTGACCTTACAATGTTGATATTGCTCTAAACTAATGGAATTCACTCCCAAATGGTGGTTTATGCTTAAATAACCCTTTTGTAAGCATAATAACATGTTTGAATTGAAAGGAACAGAAATATTCACTTTTCAAGTTTTTATGCGTGCAAAATGCTTTTCAGAGCGAGAGAAGCACTTTTTGACCAACAATGTGATTCTGACCTTACAATGTTGATATTGCTCTAAACTAATGGAATTCACTCCCAAATGGTGGTTTATGCTTAAATAACCCTTTTGTAAGCATAATAACACGTTTGAATTGAAAGGAACAGAAATATTCACTTGTCAAGTTTTTATGCGTGCAAAATGCTTTTCAGAGCGAGAGAAGCACTTTTTGACCAACAATGTGATTCTGACCTTACAATGTTGATATTGCTCTAAACTAATGGAATTCACTCCCAAATGGCGGTTTATGCTTAAATAACCCTTTTGTATCATAATAACACGTTTGAATTGAAAGGAACAGAAATATTCACTTTTCAAGTTTTTATGCGTGCAAAATGCTTTTCAGAGCGAGAGAAGCACTTTTTGACCAACAATGTGATTCTGACCTTACAATGTTGATATTGCTCTAAACTAATGGAATTCACTCCCAAATGGTGGTTTATGCTTAAATAACCCTTTTGTAAGCATAATAACATGTTTGAATTGAAAGGAACAGAAATATTCACTTGTCAAGTTTTTATGCGTGCAAAATGCTTTTCAGAGCGAGAGAAGCACTTTTTGACGAACAATGTGATTCTGACCTTACAATGTTGATATTGCTCTAAACTAATGGAATTCACTCCCAAATGGTGGTTTATGCTTAAATAACCCTTTTGTAAGCATAATAACACGTTTGAATTGAAAGGAACAGAAATATTCACTTGTCAAGTTTTTATGCGTGCAAAATGCTTTTCAGAGCGAGAGAAGCACTTTTTGACCAACAATGTGATTCTGACCTTACAATGTTGATATTGCTCTAAACTAATGGAATTCACTCCCAAATGGTGGTTTATGCTTAAATAACCCTTTTGTAAGCATAATAACACGTTTGAATTGAAAGGAACAGAAATATTCACTTGTCAAGTTTTTATGTGTGCAAAATGCTTTTCAGAGCGAGAGAAGCACTTTTTGACCAACAATGTGATTCTGACCTTACAATGTTGATATTGCTTTAAACTAATGGAATTCACTCCCAAATGGTGGTTTATGCTTAAATAACCCTTTTGTAAGCATAATAACATGTTTGAATTGAAAGGAACAGAAATATTCACTTGTCAAGTTTTTATGCGTGCAAAATGCTTTTCAGAGCGAGAGAAGCACTTTTTGACCAACAATGTGATTCTGACCTTACAATGTTGATATTGCTCTAAACTAATGGAATTCACTCCCAAATGGTGGTTTATGCTTAAATAACCCTTTTGTAAGCATAATAACACGTTTGAATTGAAAGGAACAGAAATATTCACTTGTCAAGTTTTTATGCGTGCAAAATGCTTTTCAGAGCGAGAGAAGCACTTTTTGACCAACAATGTGATTCTGACCTTACAATGTTGATATTGCTCTAAACTAATGGAATTCACTCCCAAATGGTGGTTTATGCTTAAATAACCCTTTTGTAAGCATAATTACACGTTTGAATTGAAAGGAACAGAAATATTCACTTGTCAAGTTTTTATGCGTGCAAAATGCTTTTCAGAGCGAGAGAAGCACTTTTTGACCAACAATGTGATTCTGACCTTACAATGTTGATATTGCTCTAAACTAATGGAATTCACTCCCAAATGGTGGTTTATGCTTAAATAACCCTTTTGTAAGCATAATAACACGTTTGAATTTAAAGGAACAGAAATATTCACTTGTCAAGTTTTTATGCGTGCAAAATGCTTTTCAGAGCGAGAGAAGCACTTTTTGACCAACAATGTGATTCTGACCTTACAATGTTGATATTGCTCTAAACTAATGGAATTCACTCCCAAATGGTGGTTTATGCTTAAATAACCCTTTTGTAAGCATAATAACATGTTTGAATTGAAAGGAACAGAAATATTCACTTGTCAAGTTTTTATGCGTGCAAAATGCTTTTCAGAGCGAGAGAAGCACTTTTTGACCAACATTGTGATTCTGACCTTACAATGTTGATATTGCTCTAAACTAATGGAATTCACTCCCAAATGGTGGTTTATGCTTAAATAACCCTTTTGTAAGCATAATAACATGTTTGAATTGAAAGGAACAGAAATATTCACTTGTCAAGTTTTTATGCGTGCAAAATGCTTTTCAGAGCGAGAGAAGCACTTTTTGACCAACATTGTGATTCTGACCTTACAATGTTGATATTGCTCTAAACTAATGGAATTCACTCCCAAATGGTGGTTTATGCTTAAATAACCCTTTTGTAAGCATAATAACACGTTTGAATTGAAAGGAACAGAAATATTCACTTGTCAAGTTTTTATGCGTGCAAAATGCTTTTCAGAGCGAGAGAAGCACTTTTTGACCAACAATGTGATTCTGACCTTACAATGTTGATATTGCTCTAAACTAATGGAATTCACTCCCAAATGGTGGTTTATGCTTAAATAACCCTTTTGTAAGCATAATTACACGTTTGAATTGAAAGGAACAGAAATATTCACTTGTCAAGTTTTTATGCGTGCAAAATGCTTTTCAGAGCGAGAGAAGCACTTTTTGACCAACAATGTGATTCTGACCTTACAATGTTGATATTGCTCTAAACTAATGGAATTCACTCCCAAATGGTGGTTTATGCTTAAATAACCCTTTTGTAAGCATAATAACACGTTTGAATTTAAAGGAACAGAAATATTCACTTGTCAAGTTTTTATGCGTGCAAAATGCTTTTCAGAGCGAGAGAAGCACTTTTTGACCAACAATGTGATTCTGACCTTACAATGTTGATATTGCTCTAAACTAATGGAATTCACTCCCAAATGGTGGTTTATGCTTAAATAACCCTTTTGTAAGCATAATAACATGTTTGAATTGAAAGGAACAGAAATATTCACTTGTCAAGTTTTTATGCGTGCAAAATGCTTTTCAGAGCGAGAGAAGCACTTTTTGACCAACATTGTGATTCTGACCTTACAATGTTGATATTGCTCTAAACTAATGGAATTCACTCCCAAATGGTGGTTTATGCTTAAATAACCCTTTTGTAAGCATAATAACATGTTTGAATTGAAAGGAACAGAAATATTCACTTGTCAAGTTTTTATGCGTGCAAAATGCTTTTCAGAGCGAGAGAAGCACTTTTTGACCAACATTGTGATTCTGACCTTACAATGTTGATATTGCTCTAAACTAATGGAATTCACTCCCAAATGGTGGTTTATGCTTAAATAACCCTTTTGTAAGCATAATAACACGTTTGAATTGAAAGGAACAGAAATATTCACTTGTCAAGTTTTTATGCGTGCAAAATGCTTTTCAGAGCGAGAGAAGCACTTTTTGACCAACAATGTGATTCTGACCTTACAATGTTGATATTGCTCTAAACTAATGGAATTCACTCCCAAATGGTGGTTTATGCTTAAATAACCCTTTTGTAAGCATAATAACACGTTTGATTTGAAAGGAACAGAAATATTCACTTGTCAAGTTTTTATGCGTGCAAAATGCTTTTCAGAGCGAGAGAAGCACTTTTTGACCAACAATGTGATTCTGACCTTACAATGTTGATATTGCTCTAAACTAATGGAATTCACTCCCAAATGGTGGTTTATGCTTAAATAACCCTTTTGTAAGCATAATAACATGTTTGAATTGACAGGAACAGAAATATTCACTTGTCAAGTTTTTATGCGTGCAAAATGCTTTTCAGAGCGAGAGAAGCACTTTTTCACAAACAATGTGATTCTGACCTTACAATGTTGATATTGCTCTAAACTAATGGGATTCACTCCCAAATGGTGGTTTATGCTTAAATAACCCTTTTGTAAGCATAATAACACGTTTGAATTGAAAGGAACAGAAATATTGACTTGTCAAGTTTTTATGTGTGCAAAATGCTTTTCAGAGCGAGGGAAGCACTTTTTGACCAACAATGTGATTCTGACCTTATAATGTTGATATTGCTCTAAACTAATGGAATTCACTCCCAAATGGTGGTTTATGCTTAAATAACCCTTTTGTAAGCATAATAACACGTTTGAATTGAAAGGAACAGAAATATTCACTTGTCAAGTTTTTATGCGTGCAAAATGCTTTTCAGAGCGAGAGAAGCACTTTTTGACCAACAATGTGATTCTGACCTTACAATGTTGATATTGCTCTAAACTAATGGAATTCACTCCCAAATGGTGGTTTATGCTTAAATAACCCTTTTGTAAGCATAATAACACGTTTGAATTGAAAGGAACAGAAATATTCACTTGTCAAGTTTTTATGCGTGCAAAATGCTTTTCAGAGCGAGAGAAGCACTTTTTGACCAACAATGTGATTCTGACCTTACAATGTTGATATTGCGCTAAACTAATGGAATTCACTCCCAAATGGTGGTTTATGCTTAAATAACCCTTTTGTAAGCATAATAACACGTTTGAATTGAAAGGAACAGAAATATTCACTTGTCAAGTTTTCATGCGTGCAAAATGCTTTTCAGAGCGAGAGAAGCACTTTTTGACCAACAATGTGATTCTGACCTTAAAATGTTGATATTGCTCTAAACTAATGGAATTCACTCCCAAATGGTGGTTTATGCTTAAATAACCCTTTTGTATCATAATAACACGTTTGAATTGAAAGGAACAGAAATATTCACTTGTCAAGTTTTTATGCGTGCAAAATGCTTTTCAGAGCGAGAGAAGCACTTTTTGACCAACAATGTGATTCTGACCTTACAATGTTGATATTGCTCTAAACTAATGGAATTCACTCCCAAATGGTGGTTTATGCTTAAATAACCCTTTTGTAAGCATAATAACACGTTTGAATTGAAAGGAACAGAAATATTCACTTGTCAAGTTTTTATGCGTGCAAAATGCTTTTCAGATCGAGAGAAGCACTTTTTGACCAACAATGTGATTCTGACCTTACAATGTTGATATTGCTCTAAACTAATGGAATTCACTCCCAAATGGTGGTTTATGCTTAAATAACCCTTTTGTAAGCATAATAACACGTTTGAATTGAAAGGAACAGAAATATTCACTTGTCAAGTTTTTATGCGTGCAAAATGCTTTTCAGAGCGAGAGAAGCACTTTTTGACCAACAATGTGATTCTGACCTTACAATGTTGATATTGCTCTAAACTAATGGAATTCACTCCCAAATGGTGGTTTATGCTTAAATAACCCTTTTGTAAGCATAATAACACGTTTGAATTGAAAGGAACAGAAATATTCACTTGTCAAGTTTTTATGCGTGCAAAATGCTTTTCAGAGCGAGAGAAGCACTTTTTGACCAACAATGTGATTCTGACCTTACAATGTTGATATTGCTCTAAACTAATGGAATTCACTCCCAAATGGTGGTTTATGCTTAAATAACCCTTTTGTATCATAATAACACGTTTGAATTGAAAGGAACAGAAATATTCACTTTTCAAGTTTTTATGCGTGCAAAATGCTTTTCAGAGCGAGAGAAGCACTTTTTGACCAACAATGTGATTCTGACCTTACAATGTTGATATTGCTCTAAACTAATGGAATTCACTCCCAAATGGTGGTTTATGCTTAAATAACCCTTTTGTAAGCATAATAACATGTTTGAATTGACAGGAACAGAAATATTCACTTGTCAAGTTTTTATGCGTGCAAAATGCTTTTCAGAGCGAGAGAAGCACTTTTTCACAAACAATGTGATTCTGACCTTACAATGTTGATATTGCTCTAAACTAATGGGATTCACTCCCAAATGGTGGTTTATGCTTAAATAACCCTTTTGTAAGCATAATAACACGTTTGAATTGAAAGGAACAGAAATATTGACTTGTCAAGTTTTTATGTGTGCAAAATGCTTTTCAGAGCGAGGGAAGCACTTTTTGACCAACAATGTGATTCTGACCTTATAATGTTGATATTGCTCTAAACTAATGGAATTCACTCCCAAATGGTGGTTTATGCTTAAATAACCCTTTTGTAAGCATAATAACACGTTTGAATTGAAAGGAACAGAAATATTCACTTGTCAAGTTTTTATGCGTGCAAAATGCTTTTCAGAGCGAGAGAAGCACTTTTTGACCAACAATGTGATTCTGACCTTACAATGTTGATATTGCTCTAAACTAATGGAATTCACTCCCAAATGGTGGTTTATGCTTAAATAACCCTTTTGTAAGCATAATAACACGTTTGAATTGAAAGGAACAGAAATATTCACTTGTCAAGTTTTTATGCGTGCAAAATGCTTTTCAGAGCGAGAGAAGCACTTTTTGACCAACAATGTGATTCTGACCTTACAATGTTGATATTGCGCTAAACTAATGGAATTCACTCCCAAATGGTGGTTTATGCTTAAATAACCCTTTTGTAAGCATAATAACACGTTTGAATTGAAAGGAACAGAAATATTCACTTGTCAAGTTTTCATGCGTGCAAAATGCTTTTCAGAGCGAGAGAAGCACTTTTTGACCAACAATGTGATTCTGACCTTAAAATGTTGATATTGCTCTAAACTAATGGAATTCACTCCCAAATGGTGGTTTATGCTTAAATAACCCTTTTGTATCAAAATAACACGTTTGAATTGAAAGGAACAGAAATATTCACTTGTCAAGTTTTTATGCGTGCAAAATGCTTTTCAGAGCGAGAGAAGCACTTTTTGACCAACAATGTGATTCTGACCTTACAATGTTGATATTGCTCTAAACTAATGGAATTCACTCCCAAATGGTGGTTTATGCTTAAATAACCCTTTTGTAAGCATAATAACACGTTTGAATTGAAAGGAACAGAAATATTCACTTGTCAAGTTTTTATGCGTGCAAAATGCTTTTCAGATCGAGAGAAGCACTTTTTGACCAACAATGTGATTCTGACCTTACAATGTTGATATTGCTCTAAACTAATGGAATTCACTCCCAAATGGTGGTTTATGCTTAAATAACCCTTTTGTAAGCATAATAACACGTTTGAATTGAAAGGAACAGAAATATTCACTTGTCAAGTTTTTATGCGTGCAAAATGCTTTTCAGAGCGAGAGAAGCACTTTTTGACCAACAATGTGATTCTGACCTTACAATGTTGATATTGCTCTAAACTAATGGAATTCACTCCCAAATGGTGGTTTATGCTTAAATAACCCTTTTGTAAGCATAATAACACGTTTGAATTGAAAGGAACAGAAATATTCACTTGTCAAGTTTTTATGCGTGCAAAATGCTTTTCAGAGCGAGAGAAGCACTTTTTGACCAACAATGTGATTCTGACCTTACAATGTTGATATTGCTCTAAACTAATGGAATTCACTCCCAAATGGTGGTTTATGCTTAAATAACCCTTTTGTATCATAATAACACGTTTGAATTGAAAGGAACAGAAATATTCACTTTTCAAGTTTTTATGCGTGCAAAATGCTTTTCAGAGCGAGAGAAGCACTTTTTGACCAACAATGTGATTCTGACCTTACAATGTTGATATTGCTCTAAACTAATGGAATTCACTCCCAAATGGTGGTTTATGCTTAAATAACCCTTTTGTAAGCATAATAACACGTTTGAATTGAAAGGAACAGAAATATTCACTTGTCAAGTTTTTATGCGTGCAAAATGCTTTTCAGAGCGAGAGAAGCACTTTTTGACCAACAATGTGATTCTGACCTTACAATGTTGATATTGCTCTAAACTAATGGAATTCACTCCCAAATGGTGGTTTATGCTTAAATAACCCTTTTGTAAGCATAATAACACGTTTGAATTGAAAGGAACAGAAATATTCACTTGTCAAGTTTTTATGCGTGCAAAATGCTTTTCAGAGCGAGAGAAGCACTTTTTGACCAACAATGTGATTCTGACCTTACAATGTTGATATTGCTCTAAACTAATGGAATTCACTCCCAAATGGTGGTTTATGCTTAAATAACCCTTTTGTAAGCATAATAACATGTTTGAATTGAAAGGAACAGAAATATTCACTTGTCAAGTTTTTATGCGTGCAAAATGCTTTTCAGAGCGAGAGAAGCACTTTTTGACCAACAATGTGATTCTGACCTTACAATGTTGATATTGCTCTAAACTAATGGAATTCACTCCCAAATGGTGGTTTATGCTTAAATAACCCTTTTGTAAGCATAATAACACGTTTGAATTGAAAGGAAACAGAAATATTCACATGTCAAGTTTTTATGCGTGCAAAATGCTTTTCAGAGCGAGAGAAGCACTTTTTGACCAACAATATGATTTTTACCTTACAATGTTGATATTGCTCAAAACTAATGGAATTCACTCCCAAATGGTGGTTTATGCATAAATAACCCTTTTGTAAGCATAATAACACGTTTCCATTGAAAGTAACAGAAATATTCACATGTCAAGTTTTTATGCGTGCAAAATGCTTTTCAGAGCGAGAGAAGCACTTTTTGACCAACAATGTGACTCTGACCTTTCAATTTTGATATTGCTCAAAACTAATGGAATTCACTCCCAAATGGTGGTTTATGCTTAAATAACCCTTTTGTAAGCATAATAACACGTTTCCATTGAAAGTAACAGAAATATTCACATGTCAAGTTTTTATGTGTGCAAAATGCTTTTCAGAGCGAGAGAAGCACTTTTTGACCAACAATGTGATTCTGACCTTTCAATTTTGATATTGCTCAAAACTAATGGAATTCACTCCCAAATGGTGGTTTATGCTTAAATAACCCTTTTGTAAGCATAATAACACGTTTCCATTGAAAGTAACAGAAATATTCACGTTTCTAGTTTTTATGTGTGCAAAATGCTTTTCAGAGCGAGAGAAGCACTTTTTGACCAACAATGTGATTCTGACCTTACAATGTTGATATTGCTCTAAACTAATGGAATTCACTCCCAAATGGTGGTTTATGCTTAAATAACCCTTTTGTAAGCATAATAACACGTTTCCATTGAAAGAAACAGAAATATTCACATGTCAAGTTTTTATGCGTGCAAAATGCTTTTCAGAGCGAGAGAAGCACTTTTTGACCAACAATGTGATTTTTACCTTACAATGTTGATATTGCTCAAAACTAATGGAATTCACTCCCAAATGGTGGTTTATGCTTAAATAACCCTTTTGTAAGCATAATAACACGTTTCCATTGAAAGTAACAGAAATATTCACATGTCAAGTTTTTATGTGTGCAAAATGCTTTTCAGAGCGAGAGAAGCACTTTTTGACCAACAATGTGATTCTGACCTTACAATGTTGATATTGCTCTAAACTAATGGAATTCACTCCCAAATGGTGGTTTATGCTTAAATAACCCTTTTGTAAGCATAATAACACGTTTGAATTGAAAGGAACAGAAATATTCACTTGTCAAGTTTTTATGCGTGCAAAATGCTTTTCAGAGCGAGAGAAGCACTTTTTGACCAACAATGTGATTCTGACCTTACAATGTTGATATTGCTCTAAACTAATGGAATTCACTCCCAAATGGTGGTTTATGCTTAAATAACCCTTTTGTATCATAATAACACGTTTGAATTGAAAGGAACAGAAATATTCACTTGTCAAGTTTTTATGCGTGCAAAATGCTTTTCAGAGCCAGAGAAGCACTTTTTGACCAACAATGTGATTCTGACCTTACAATGTTGATATTGCTCTAAACTAATGGAATTCACTCCCAAATGGTGGTTTATGCTTAAATAACCCTTTTGTAAGCATAATAACACGTTTGAATTGAAAGGAACAGAAATATTCACTTGTCAAGTTTTTATGCGTGCAAAATGCTTTTCAGAGCGAGAGAATCACTTTTTGACCAACAATGTGATTCTGACCTTACAATGTTGATATTGCTCTAAACTAATGGAATTCACTCCCAAATGGTGGTTTATGCTTAAATAACCCTTTTGTATCATAATAACACGTTTGAATTGAAAGGAACAGAAATATTCACTTGTCAAGTTTTTATGCGTGCAAAATGCTTTTCAGAGCCAGAGAAGCACTTTTTGACCAACAATGTGATTCTGACCTTACAATGTTGATATTGCTCTAAACTAATGGAATTCACTCCCAAATGGTGGTTTATGCTTAAATAACCCTTTTGTAAGCATAATAACACGTTTGAATTGAAAGGAACAGAAATATTCACTTGTCAAGTTTTTATGCGTGCAAAATGCTTTTCAGAGCGAGAGAAGCACTTTTTGACCAACAATGTGATTCTGACCTTACAATGTTGATATTGCTCTAAACTAATGGAATTCACTCCCAAATGGTGGTTTATGCTTAAATAACCCTTTTGTAAGCATAATAACACGTTTGAATTGAAAGGAACAGAAATATTCACTTGTCAAGTTTTTATGCGTGCAAAATGCTTTTCAGAGCGAGAGAAGCACTTTTTGACCAACAATGTGATTCTGACCTTACAATGTTGATATTGCTCTAAACTAATGGAATTCACTCCCAAATGGTGGTTTATGCTTAAATAACCCTTTTGTAAGCATAATAACACGTTTGAATTGAAAGGAACAGAAATATTCACTTGTCAAGTTTTTATGCGTGCAAAATGCTTTTCAGAGCGAGAGAAGCACTTTTTGACCAACAATGTGATTCTGACCTTACAATGTTGATATTGCTCTAAACTAATGGAATTCACTCCCAAATGGTGGTTTATGCTTAAATAACCCTTTTGTAAGCATAATAACACGTTTGAATTGAAAGGAACAGAAATATTCACTTGTCAAGTTTTTATGCGTGCAAAATGCTTTTCAGATCGAGAGAAGCACTTTTTGACCAACAATGTGATTCTGACCTTACAATGTTGATATTGCTCTAAACTAATGGAATTCACTCCCAAATGGTGGTTTATGCTTAAATAACCCTTTTATAAGCATAATAACACGTTTGAATTGAAAGGAACAGAAATATTCACTTGTCAAGTTTTTATGCGTGCAAAATGCTTTTCAGAGCGAGAGAAGCACTTTTTGACCAACAATGTGATTCTGACCTTACAATGTTGATATTGCTCTAAACTAATGGAATTCACTCCCAAATGGTGGTTTATGCTTAAATAACCCTTTTGTATCATAATAACACGTTTGAATTGAAAGGAACAGAAATATTCACTTTTCAAGTTTTTATGCGTGCAAAATGCTTTTCAGAGCGAGAGAAGCACTTTTTGACCAACAATGTGATTCTGACCTTACAATGTTGATATTGCTCTAAACTAATGGAATTCACTCCCAAATGGTGGTTTATGCTTAAATAACCCTTTTGTAAGCATAATAACACGTTTGAATTGAAAGGAACAGAAATATTCACTTGTCAAGTTTTTATGCGTGCAAAATGCTTTTCAGAGCGAGAGAAGCACTTTTTGACCAACAATGTGATTCTGACCTTACAATGTTGATATTGCTCTAAACTAATGGAATTCACTCCCAAATGGTGGTTTATGCTTAAATAACCCTTTTGTAAGCATAATAACACGTTTGAATTGAAAGGAACAGAAATATTCACTTGTCAAGTTTTTATGCGTGCAAAATGCTTTTCAGAGCGAGAGAAGCACTTTTTGACCAACAATGTGATTCTGACCTTACAATGTTGATATTGCTCTAAACTAATGGAATTCACTCCCAAATGGTGGTTTATGCTTAAATAACCCTTTTGTAAGCATAATAACATGTTTGAATTGAAAGGAACAGAAATATTCACTTTTCAAGTTTTTATGCGTGCAAAATGCTTTTCAGAGCGAGAGAAGCACTTTTTGACCAACAATGTGATTCTGACCTTACAATGTTGATATTGCTCTAAACTAATGGAATTCACTCCCAAATGGTGGTTTATGCTTAAATAACCCTTTTGTAAGCATAATAACACGTTTGAATTGAAAGGAACAGAAATATTCACTTGTCAAGTTTTTATGCGTGCAAAATGCTTTTCAGAGCGAGAGAAGCACTTTTTGACCAACAATGTGATTCTGACCTTACAATGTTGATATTGCTCTAAACTAATGGAATTCACTCCCAAATGGTGGTTTATGCTTAAATAACCCTTTTGTAAGCATAATAACACGTTTGAATTGAAAGGAACAGAAATATTCACTTGTCAAGTTTTTATGCGTGCAAAATGCTTTTCAGAGCGAGAGAAGCACTTTTTGACCAACAATGTGATTCTGACCTTACAATGTTGATATTGCTCTAAACTAATGGAATTCACTCCCAAATGGTGGTTTATGCTTAAATAACCCTTTTGTAAGCATAATAACATGTTTGAATTGAAAGGAACAGAAATATTCACTTTTCAAGTTTTTATGCGTGCAAAATGCTTTTCAGAGCGAGAGAAGCACTTTTTGACCAACAATGTGATTCTGACCTTACAATGTTGATATTGCTCTAAACTAATGGAATTCACTCCCAAATGGTGGTTTATGCTTAAATAACCCTTTTGTAAGCATAATAACATGTTTGAATTGAAAGGAACAGAAATATTCACTTGTCAAGTTTTTATGCGTGCAAAATGCTTTTCAGAGCGAGAGAAGCACTTTTTGACCAACAATGTGATTCTGACCTTACAATGTTGATATTGCTCTAAACTAATGGAATTCACTCCCAAATGGCGGTTTATGCTTAAATAACCCTTTTGTATCATAATAACACGTTTGAATTGAAAGGAACAGAAATATTCACTTTTCAAGTTTTTATGCGTGCAAAATGCTTTTCAGAGCGAGAGAAGCACTTTTTGACCAACAATGTGATTCTGACCTTACAATGTTGATATTGCTCTAAACTAATGGAATTCACTCCCAAATGGTGGTTTATGCTTAAATAACCCTTTTGTAAGCATAATAACACGTTTGAATTGAAAGGAACAGAAATATTCACTTGTCAAGTTTTTATGCGTGCAAAATGCTTTTCAGAGCGAGAGAAGCACTTTTTGACCAACAATGTGATTCTGACCTTACAATGTTGATATTACTCTAAACTAATGGAATTCACTCCCAAATGGTGGTTTATGCTTAAATAACCCTTTTGTAAGCATAATAACACGTTTGAATTGAAAGGAACAGAAATATTCACTTGTCAAGTTTTTATGCGTGCAAAATGCTTTTCAGAGCGAGAGAAGCACTTTTTGACCAACAATGTGATTCTGACCTTACAATGTTGATATTGCTCTAAACTAATGGAATTCACTCCCAAATGGTGGTTTATGCTTAAATAACCCTTTTGTAAGCATAATAACACGTTTGAATTGCAAGGAACAGAAATATTCACTTGTCAAGTTTTTATGCGTGCAAAATGCTTTTCAGAGCGAGAGAAGCACTTTTTGACCAACAATGTGATTCTGACCTTACAATGTTGATATTGCTCTAAACTAATGGAATTCACTCCCAAATGGTGGTTTATGCTTAAATAACCCTTTTGTAAGCATAATAACACGTTTGAATTGAAAGGAACAGAAATATTCACTTGTCAAGTTTTTATGCGTGCAAAATGCTTTTCAGAGCGAGAGAAGCACTTTTTGACCAACAATGTGATTCTGACCTTACAATGTTGATATTGCTCTAAACTAATGGAATTCACTCCCAAATGGTGGTTTATGCTTAAATAACCCTTTTGTAAGCATAATAACATGTTTGAATTGAAAGGAACAGAAATATTCACTTTTCAAGTTTTTATGCGTGCAAAATGCTTTTCAGAGCGAGAGAAGCACTTTTTGACCAACAATGTGATTCTGACCTTACAATGTTGATATTGCTCTAAACTAATGGAATTCACTCCCAAATGGTGGTTTATGCTTAAATAACCCTTTTGTAAGCATAATAACACGTTTGAATTTAAAGGAACAGAAATATTCACTTGTCAAGTTTTTATGCGTGCAAAATGCTTTTCAGAGCGAGAGAAGCACTTTTTGACCAACAATGTGATTCTGACCTTACAATGTTGATATTGCTCTAAACTAATGGAATTCACTCCCAAATGGCGGTTTATGCTTAAATAACCCTTTTGTATCATAATAACACGTTTGAATTGAAAGGAACAGAAATATTCACTTTTCAAGTTTTTATGCGTGCAAAATGCTTTTCAGAGCGAGAGAAGCACTTTTTGACCAACAATGTGATTCTGACCTTACAATGTTGATATTGCTCTAAACTAATGGAATTCACTCCCAAATGGTGGTTTATGCTTAAATAACCCTTTTGTAAGCATAATAACACGTTTGAATTGAAAGGAACAGAAATATTCACTTGTCAAGTTTTTATGCGTGCAAAATGCTTTTCAGAGCCAGAGAAGCACTTTTTGACCAACAATGTGATTCTGACCTTACAATGTTGATATTGCTCTAAACTAATGGAATTCACTCCCAAATGGAGGATTATGCTTAAATAACCCTTTTGTAAGCATAATAACACGTTTGAATTGAAAGGAACAGAAATATTCACTTGTCAAGTTTTTATGCGTGCAAAATGCTTTTCAGATCGAGAGAAGCACTTTTTGACCAACAATGTGATTCTGACCTTACAATGTTGATATTGCTCTAAACTAATGGAATTCACTCCCAAATGGTGGTTTATGCTTAAATAACCCTTTTATAAGCATAATAACACGTTTGAATTGAAAGGAACAGAAATATTCACTTGTCAAGTTTTTATGCGTGCAAAATGCTTTTCAGAGCGAGAGAAGCACTTTTTGACCAACAATGTGATTCTGACCTTACAATGTTGATATTGCTCTAAACTAATGGAATTCACTCCCAAATGGTGGTTTATGCTTAAATAACCCTTTTGTATCATAATAACACGTTTGAATTGAAAGGAACAGAAATATTCACTTTTCAAGTTTTTATGCGTGCAAAATGCTTTTCAGAGCGAGAGAAGCACTTTTTGACCAACAATGTGATTCTGACCTTACAATGTTGATATTGCTCTAAACTAATGGAATTCACTCCCAAATGGTGGTTTATGCTTAAATAACCCTTTTGTAAGCATAATAACACGTTTCCATTGAAAGAAACAGAAATATTCACATGTCAAGTTTTTATGCGTGCAAAATGCTTTTCAGAGCGAGAGAAGCACTTTTTGACCAACAATGTGATTTTTACCTTACAATGTTGATATTGCTCAAAACTAATGGAATTCACTCCCAAATGGTGGTTTATGCTTAAATAACCCTTTTGTAAGCATAATAACACGTTTCCATTGAAAGTAACAAAAATATTCACATGTCAAGTTTTTATGTGTGCAAAATGCTTTTCAGAGCGAGAGAAGCACTTTTTGACCAACAATGTGATTCTGACCTTTCAATTTTTATATTGCTCAAAACTAATGGAATTCACTCCCAAATGGTGGTTTATGCTTAAATAACCCTTTTGTAAGCATAATAACATGTTTGAATTGAAAGGAACAGAAATATTCACTTGTCAAGTTTTTATGCGTGCAAAATGCTTTTCAGAGCGAGAGAAGCACTTTTTGACCAACAATGTGATTCTGACCTTACAATGTTGATATTGCTCTAAACTAATGGAATTCACTCCCAAATGGTGGTTTATGCTTAAATAACCCTTTTGTAAGCATAATAACACGTTTGAATTGAAAGGAACAGAAATATTCACTTGTCAAGTTTTTATGCGTGCAAAATGCTTTTCAGAGCGAGAGAAGCACTTTTTGACCAACAATGTGATTTTGACCTTACATTGTTGATATTGCTCTAAACTAATGGAATTCACTCCCAAATGGTGGTTTATGCTTAAATAACCCTTTTGTAAGCATAATAACACGTTTGAATTTAAAGGAACAGAAATATTCACTTGTCAAGTTTTTATGCGTGCAAAATGCTTTTCAGAGCGAGAGAAGCACTTTTTGACCAACAATGTGATTCTGACCTTACAATGTTGATATTGCTCTAAACTAATGGAATTCACTCCCAAATGGCGGTTTATGCTTAAATAACCCTTTTGTATCATAATAACACGTTTGAATTGAAAGGAACAGAAATATTCACTTTTCAAGTTTTTATGCGTGCAAAATGCTTTTCAGAGCGAGAGAAGCACTTTTTGACCAACAATGTGATTCTGACCTTACAATGTTGATATTGCTCTAAACTAATGGAATTCACTCCCAAATGGTGGTTTATGCTTAAATAACCCTTTTGTAAGCATAATAACACGTTTGAATTTAAAGGAACAGAAATATTCACTTGTCAAGTTTTTATGCGTGCAAAATGCTTTTCAGAGCGAGAGAAGCACTTTTTGACCAACAATGTGATTCTGACCTTACAATGTTGATATTGCTCTAAACTAATGGAATTCACTCCCAAATGGTGGTTTATGCTTAAATAACCCTTTTGTAAGCATAATAACACGTTTGAATTGAAAGGAACAGAAATATTCACTTGTCAAGTTTTTATGCGTGCAAAATGCTTTTCAGAGCGAGAGAAGCACTTTTTGACCAACAATGTGATTCTGACCTTACAATGTTGATATTGCTCTAAACTAATGGAATTCACTCCCAAATGGTGGATTATGCTTAAATAACCCTTTTGTAAGCATAATAACACGTTTGAATTGAAAGGAACAGAAATATTCACTTGTCAAGTTTTTATGCGTGCAAAATGCTTTTCAGATCGAGAGAAGCACTTTTTGACCAACAATGTGATTCTGACCTTACAATGTTGATATTGCTCTAAACTAATGGAATTCACTCCCAAATGGTGGTTTATGCTTAAATAACCCTTTTATAAGCATAATAACACGTTTGAATTGAAAGGAACAGAAATATTCACTTGTCAAGTTTTTATGCGTACAAAATGCTTTTCAGAGCGAGAGAAGCACTTTTTGACCAACAATGTGATTCTGACCTTACAATGTTGATATTGCTCTAAACTAATGGAATTCACTCCCAAATGGTGGTTTATGCTTAAATAACCCTTTTGTATCATAATAACACGTTTGAATTGAAAGGAACAGAAATATTCACTTTTCAAGTTTTTATGCGTGCAAAATGCTTTTCAGAGCGAGAGAAGCACTTTTTGACCAACAATGTGATTCTGACCTTACAATGTTGATATTGCTCTAAACTAATGGAATTCACTCCCAAATGGTGGTTTATGCTTAAATAACCCTTTTGTAAGCATAATAACACGTTTCCATTGAAAGAAACAGAAATATTCACATGTCAAGTTTTTATGCGTGCAAAATGCTTTTCAGAGCGAGAGAAGCACTTTTTGACCAACAATGTGATTTTTACCTTACAATGTTGATATTGCTCAAAACTAATGGAATTCACTCCCAAATGGTGGTTTATGCTTAAATAACCCTTTTGTAAGCATAATAACACGTTTCCATTGAAAGTAACAAAAATATTCACATGTCAAGTTTTTATGTGTGCAAAATGCTTTTCAGAGCGAGAGAAGCACTTTTTGACCAACAATGTGATTTTGACCTTACATTGTTGATATTGCTCTAAACTAATGGAATTCACTCCCAAATGGTGGTTTATGCTTAAATAACCCTTTTGTAAGCATAATAACACGTTTGAATTTAAAGGAACAGAAATATTCACTTGTCAAGTTTTTATGCGTGCAAAATGCTTTTCAGAGCGAGAGAAGCACTTTTTGACCAACAATGTGATTCTGACCTTACAATGTTGATATTGCTCTAAACTAATGGAATTCACTCCCAAATGGCGGTTTATGCTTAAATAACCCTTTTGTATCATAATAACACGTTTGAATTGAAAGGAACAGAAATATTCACTTTTCAAGTTTTTATGCGTGCAAAATGCTTTTCAGAGCGAGAGAAGCACTTTTTGACCAACAATGTGATTCTGACCTTACAATGTTGATATTGCTCTAAACTAATGGAATTCACTCCCAAATGGTGGTTTATGCTTAAATAACCCTTTTGTAAGCATAATAACACGTTTGAATTTAAAGGAACAGAAATATTCACTTGTCAAGTTTTTATGCGTGCAAAATGCTTTTCAGAGCGAGAGAAGCACTTTTTGACCAACAATGTGATTCTGACCTTACAATGTTGATATTGCTCTAAACTAATGGAATTCACTCCCAAATGGTGGTTTATGCTTAAATAACCCTTTTGTAAGCATAATAACACGTTTGAATTGAAAGGAACAGAAATATTCACTTGTCAAGTTTTTATGCGTGCAAAATGCTTTTCAGAGCGAGAGAAGCACTTTTTGACCAACAATGTGATTCTGACCTTACAATGTTGATATTGCTCTAAACTAATGGAATTCACTCCCAAATGGTGGATTATGCTTAAATAACCCTTTTGTAAGCATAATAACACGTTTGAATTGAAAGGAACAGAAATATTCACTTGTCAAGTTTTTATGCGTGCAAAATGCTTTTCAGATCGAGAGAAGCACTTTTTGACCAACAATGTGATTCTGACCTTACAATGTTGATATTGCTCTAAACTAATGGAATTCACTCCCAAATGGTGGTTTATGCTTAAATAACCCTTTTATAAGCATAATAACACGTTTGAATTGAAAGGAACAGAAATATTCACTTGTCAAGTTTTTATGCGTACAAAATGCTTTTCAGAGCGAGAGAAGCACTTTTTGACCAACAATGTGATTCTGACCTTACAATGTTGATATTGCTCTAAACTAATGGAATTCACTCCCAAATGGTGGTTTATGCTTAAATAACCCTTTTGTATCATAATAACACGTTTGAATTGAAAGGAACAGAAATATTCACTTTTCAAGTTTTTATGCGTGCAAAATGCTTTTCAGAGCGAGAGAAGCACTTTTTGACCAACAATGTGATTCTGACCTTACAATGTTGATATTGCTCTAAACTAATGGAATTCACTCCCAAATGGTGGTTTATGCTTAAATAACCCTTTTGTAAGCATAATAACACGTTTCCATTGAAAGAAACAGAAATATTCACATGTCAAGTTTTTATGCGTGCAAAATGCTTTTCAGAGCGAGAGAAGCACTTTTTGACCAACAATGTGATTTTTACCTTACAATGTTGATATTGCTCAAAACTAATGGAATTCACTCCCAAATGGTGGTTTATGCTTAAATAACCCTTTTGTAAGCATAATAACACGTTTCCATTGAAAGTAACAAAAATATTCACATGTCAAGTTTTTATGTGTGCAAAATGCTTTTCAGAGCGAGAGAAGCACTTTTTGACCAACAATGTGATTCTGACCTTTCAATTTTTATATTGCTCAAAACTAATGGAATTCACTCCCAAATGGTGGTTTATGCTTAAATAACCCTTTTGTAAGCATAATAACATGTTTGAATTGAAAGGAACAGAAATATTCACTTGTCAAGTTTTTATGCGTGCAAAATGCTTTTCAGAGCGAGAGAAGCACTTTTTGACCAACAATGTGATTCTGACCTTACAATGTTGATATTGCTCTAAACTAATGGAATTCACTCCCAAATGGTGGTTTATGCTTAAATAACCCTTTTGTAAGCATAATAACACGTTTGAATTGAAAGGAACAGAAATATTCACTTGTCAAGTTTTTATGCGTGCAAAATGCTTTTCAGAGCGAGAGAAGCACTTTTTGACCAACAATGTGATTCTGACCTTACAATGTTGATATTGCTCTAAACTAATGGAATTCACTCCCAAATGGTGGTTTATGCTTAAATAACCCTTTTGTAAGCATAATAACACGTTTTAATTGAAAGGAACAGAAATATTCACTTGTCAAGTTTTTATGCGTGCAAAATGCTTTTCAGAGCGAGAGAAGCACTTTTTGACCAACAATGTGATTCTGACCTTACAATGTTGATCTTGCTCTAAACTAATGGAATTCACTCCCAAATGGTGGTTTATGCTTAAATAACCCTTTTGTAAGCATAATAACACGTTTGAATTGAAAGGAACAGAAATATTCACTTGTCAAGTTTTTATGCGTGCAAAATGCTTTTCAGAGCGAGAGAAGCACTTTTTGACCAACAATGTGATTCTGACCTTACAATGTTGATATTGCTCTAAACTAATGGAATTCACTCCCAAATGGTGGTTTATGCTTAAATAACCCTTTTGTAAGCATAATAACACGTTTGAATTGAAAGGAACAGAAATATTCACTTGTCAAGTTTTTATGTGTGCAAAATGCTTTTCAGAGCGAGAGAAGCACTTTTTGACCAACAATGTGATTCTGACCTTACAATGTTGATATTGCTCTAAACTAATGGAATTCACTCCCAAATGGTGGTTTATGCTTAAATAACCCTTTTGTAAGCATAGTAACACGTTTGAATTGAAAGGAACAGAAATATTCACTTGTCAAGTTTTTATGCGTGCAAAATGCTTTTCAGAGCGAGAGAAGCACTTTTTGACCAACAATGTGATTTTGACCTTACATTGTTGATATTGCTCTAAACTAATGGAATTCACTTCCAAATGGTGGTTTATGCTTAAATAACCCTTTTGTAAGCATAATAACACGTTTGAATTGAAAGGAACAGAAATATTCACTTGTCAAGTTTTTATGCGTGCAAAATGCTTTTCAGAGCGAGAGAATCACTTTTTGACCAACAATGTGATTCTGACCTTACAATGTTGATATTGCTCTAAACTAATGGAATTCACTCCCAAATGGTGGTTTATGCTTAAATAACCCTTTTGTATCATAATAACACGTTTGAATTGAAAGGAACAGAAATATTCACTTGTCAAGTTTTTATGCGTGCAAAATGCTTTTCAGAGCGAGAGAAGCACTTTTTGACCAACAATGTGATTCTGACCTTACAATGTTGATATTGCTCTAAACTAATGGAATTCACTCCCAAATGGTGGTTTATGCTTAAATAACCCTTTTGTAAGCATAATAACACGTTTGAATTGAAAGGAACAGAAATATTCACTTGTCAAGTTTTTATGCGTGCAAAATGCTTTTCAGAGCGAGAGAAGCACTTTTTGACCAACAATGTGATTCTGACCTTACAATGTTGATATTGCTCTAAACTAATGGAATTCACTCCCAAATGGTGGTTTATGCTTAAATAACCCTTTTGTAAGCATAATAACACGTTTGAATTGAAAGGAACAGAAATATTCACTTGTCAAGTTTTTATGCGTGCAAAATGCTTTTCAGAGCGAGAGAAGCACTTTTTGACCAACAATGTGATTCTGACCTTACAATGTTGATATTGCTCTAAACTAATGGAATTCACTCCCAAATGGTGGTTTATGCTTAAATAACCCTTTTGTAAGCATAATAACACGTTTGAATTGAAAGGAACAGAAATATTCACTTGTCAAGTTTTTATGCGTGCAAAATGCTTTTCAGAGCGAGAGAAGCACTTTTTGACCAACAATGTGATTCTGACCTTACAATGTTGATATTGCTCTAAACTAATGGAATTCACTCCCAAATGGTGGTTTATGCTTAAATAACCCTTTTGTAAGCATAATAACACGTTTGAATTGAAAGGAACAGAAATATTCACTTGTCAAGTCTTTATGCGTGCAAAATGCTTTTCAGATCGAGAGAAGCACTTTTTGACCAACAATGTGATTCTGACCTTACAATGTTGATATTGCTCTAAACTAATGGAATTCACTCCCAAATGGTGGTTTATGCTTAAATAACCCTTTTAAAAGCATAATAACACGTTTGAATTGAAAGGAACAGAAATATTCACTTGTCAAGTTTTTATGCGTGCAAAATGCTTTTCAGAGCGAGAGAAGCACTTTTTGACCAACAATGTGATTCTGACCTTACAATGTTGATATTGCTCTAAACTAATGGAATTCACTCCCAAATGGTGGTTTATGCTTAAATAACCCTTTTGTATCATAATAACACGTTTGAATTGAAAGGAACAGAAATATTCACTTTTCAAGTTTTTATGCGTGCAAAATGCTTTTCAGAGCGAGAGAAGCACTTTTTGACCAACAATGTGATTCTGACCTTACAATGTTGATATTGCTCTAAACTAATGGAATTCACTCCCAAATGGTGGTTTATGCTTAAATAACCCTTTTGTAAGCATAATAACACGTTTGAATTGAAAGGAACAGAAATATTCACTTGTCAAGTTTTTATGCGTGCAAAATGCTTTTCAGAGCGAGAGAAGCACTTTTTGACCAACAATGTGATTCTGACCTTACAATGTTGATATTGCTCTAAACTAATGGAATTCACTCCCAAATGGTGGTTTATGCTTAAATAACCCTTTTGTAAGCATAATAACACGTTTGAATTGAAAGGAACAGAAATATTCACTTGTCAAGTTTTTATGCGTGCAAAATGCTTTTCAGAGCGAGAGAAGCACTTTTTGACCAACAATGTGATTCTGACCTTACAATGTTGATATTGCTCTAAACTAATGGAATTCACTCCCAAATGGCGGTTTATGCTTAAATAACCCTTTTGTATCATAATAACACGTTTGAATTGAAAGGAACAGAAATATTCACTTTTCAAGTTTTTATGCGTGCAAAATGCTTTTCAGAGCGAGAGAAGCACTTTTTGACCAACAATGTGATTCTGACCTTACAATGTTGATATTGCTCTAAACTAATGGAATTCACTCCCAAATGGTGGTTTATGCTTAAATAACCCTTTTGTAAGCATAATAACACGTTTGAATTGAAAGGAACAGAAATATTCACTTGTCAAGTTTTTATGCGTGCAAAATGCTTTTCAGAGCGAGAGAAGCACTTTTTGACCAACAATGTGATTCTGACCTTACAATGTTGATATTGCTCTAAACTAATGGAATTCACTCCCAAATGGTGGTTTATGCTTAAATAACCCTTTTGTAAGCATAATAACACGTTTGAATTGAAAGGAACAGAAATATTCACTTGTCAAGTTTTTATGCGTGCAAAATGCTTTTCAGAGCGAGAGAAGCACTTTTTGACCAACAATGTGATTCTGACCTTACAATGTTGATATTGCTCTAAACTAATGGAATTCACTCCCAAATGGTGGTTTATGCTTAAATAACCCTTTTGTAAGCATAATAACACGTTTGAATTGAAAGGAACAGAAATATTCACTTGTCAAGTTTTTATGCGTGCAAAATGCTTTTCAGATCGAGAGAAGCACTTTTTGACCAACAATGTGATTCTGACCTTACAATGTTGATATTGCTCTAAACTAATGGAATTCACTCCCAAATGGTGGTTTATGCTTAAATAACCCTTTTATAAGCATAATAACACGTTTGAATTGAAAGGAACAGAAATATTCACTTGTCAAGTTTTTATGCGTGCAAAATGCTTTTCAGAGCGAGAGAAGCATTTTTTGACCAACAATGTGATTCTGACCTTACAATGTTGATATTGCTCTAAACTAATGGAATTCACTCCCAAATGGTGGTTTATGCTTAAATAACCCTTTTGTATCATAATAACACGTTTGAATTGAAAGGAACAGAAATATTCACTTTTCAAGTTTTTATGCGTGCAAAATGCTTTTCAGAGCGAGAGAAGCACTTTTTGACCAACAATGTGATTCTGACCTTACAATGTTGATATTGCTCTAAACTAATGGAATTCACTCCCAAATGGTGGTTTATGCTTAAATAACCCTTTTGTAAGCATAATAACACGTTTGAATTGAAAGGAACAGAAATATTCACTTGTCAAGTTTTTATGCGTGCAAAATGCTTTTCAGAGCGAGAGAAGCACTTTTTGACCAACAATGTGATTCTGACCTTACAATGTTGATATTGCTCTAAACTAATGGAATTCACTCCCAAATGGTGGTTTATGCTTAAATAACCCTTTTGTAAGCATAATAACACGTTTGAATTGAAAGGAACAGAAATATTCACTTGTCAAGTTTTTATGCGTGCAAAATGCTTTTCAAAGCGAGAGAAGCACTTTTTGACCAACAATGTGATTCTGACCTTACAATGTTGATATTGCTCTAAACTAATGGAATTCACTCCCAAATGGTGGTTTATGCTTAAATAACCCTTTTGTAAGCATAATAACATGTTTGAATTGAAAGGAACAGAAATATTCACTTTTCAAGTTTTATGCGTGCAAAATGCTTTTCAGAGCGAGAGAAGCACTTTTTGACCAACAATGTGATTCTGACCTTACAATGTTGATATTGCTCTAAACTAATGGAATTCACTCCCAAATGGTGGTTTATGCTTAAATAACCCTTTTGTAAGCATAATAACACGTTTGAATTGAAAGGAACAGAAATATTCACTTGTCAAGTTTTTATGCGTGCAAAATGCTTTTCAGAGCGAGAGAAGCACTTTTTGACCAACAATGTGATTCTGACCTTACAATGTTGATATTGCTCTAAACTAATGGAATTCACTCCCAAATGGCGGTTTATGCTTAAATAACCCTTTTGTATCATAATAACACGTTTGAATTGAAAGGAACAGAAATATTCACTTTTCAAGTTTTTATGCGTGCAAAATGCTTTTCAGAGCGAGAGAAGCACTTTTTGACCAACAATGTGATTCTGACCTTACAATGTTGATATTGCTCTAAACTAATGGAATTCACTCCCAAATGGTGGTTTATGCTTAAATAACCCTTTTGTAAGCATAATAACACGTTTGAATTGAAAGGAACAGAAATATTCACTTGTCAAGTTTTTATGCGTGCAAAATGCTTTTCAGAGCGAGAGAAGCACTTTTTGACCAACAATGTGATTCTGACCTTACAATGTTGATATTGCTCTAAACTAATGGAATTCACTCCCAAATGGTGGTTTATGCTTAAATAACCATTTTGTAAGCATAATAACACGTTTGAATTGAAAGGAACAGAAATATTCACTTGTCAAGTTTTTATGCGTGCAAAATGCTTTTCAGAGCGAGAGAAGCACTTTTTGACCAACAATGTGATTCTGACCTTACAATGTTGATATTGCTCTAAACTAATGCAATTCACTCCCAAATGGTGGTTTATGCTTAAATATCCCTTTTGTAAGCATAATAACACGTTTGAATTGAAAGGAACAGAAATATTCACTTGTCAAGTTTTTATGTGTGCAAAATGCTTTTCAGAGCGAGAGAAGCACTTTTTGACCAACAATGTGATTCTGACCTTACAATGTTGATATTGCTTTAAACTAATGGAATTCACTCCCAAATGGTGGTTTATGCTTAAATAACCCTTTTGTAAGCATAATAACATGTTTGAATTGAAAGGAACAGAAATATTCACTTGTCAAGTTTTTATGCGTGCAAAATGCTTTTCAGAGCGAGAGAAGCACTTTTTGACCAACAATGTGATTCTGACCTTACAATGTTGATATTGCTCTAAACTAATGGAATTCACTCCCAAATGGTGGTTTATGCTTAAATAACCCTTTTGTAAGCATAATAACACGTTTGAATTGAAAGGAACAGAAATATTCACTTGTCAAGTTTTTATGCGTGCAAAATGCTTTTCAGAGCGAGAGAAGCACTTTTTGACCAACAATGTGATTCTGACCTTACAATGTTGATATTGCTCTAAACTAATGGAATTCACTCCCAAATGGTGGTTTATGCTTAAATAACCCTTTTGTAAGCATAATTACACGTTTGAATTGAAAGGAACAGAAATATTCACTTGTCAAGTTTTTATGCGTGCAAAATGCTTTTCAGAGCGAGAGAAGCACTTTTTGACCAACAATGTGATTCTGACCTTACAATGTTGATATTGCTCTAAACTAATGGAATTCACTCCCAAATGGTGGTTTATGCTTAAATAACCATTTTGTAAGCATAATAACACGTTTGAATTTAAAGGAACAGAAATATTCACTTGTCAAGTTTTTATGCGTGCAAAATGCTTTTCAGAGCGAGAGAAGCACTTTTTGACCAACAATGTGATTCTGACCTTACAATGTTGATATTGCTCTAAACTAATGGAATTCACTCCCAAATGGTGGTTTATGCTTAAATAACCCTTTTGTAAGCATAATAACATGTTTGAATTGAAAGGAACAGAAATATTCACTTTTCAAGTTTTTATGCGTGCAAAATGCTTTTCAGAGCGAGAGAAGCACTTTTTGACCAACAATGTGATTCTGACCTTACAATGTTGATATTGCTCTAAACTAATGGAATTCACTCCCAAATGGTGGTTTATGCTTAAATAACCCTTTTGTAAGCATAATAACACGTTTGAATTGAAAGGAACAGAAATATTCACTTGTCAAGTTTTTATGCGTGCAAAATGCTTTTCAGAGCGAGAGAAGCACTTTTTGACCAACAATGTGATTCTGACCTTACAATGTTGATATTGCTCTAAACTAATGGAATTCACTCCCAAATGGCGGTTTATGCTTAAATAACCCTTTTGTATCATAATAACACGTTTGAATTGAAAGGAACAGAAATATTCACTTTTCAAGTTTTTATGCGTGCAAAATGCTTTTCAGAGCGAGAGAAGCACTTTTTGACCAACAATGTGATTCTGACCTTACAATGTTGATATTGCTCTAAACTAATGGAATTCACTCCCAAATGGTGGTTTATGCTTAAATAACCCTTTTGTAAGCATAATAACACGTTTGAATTGAAAGGAACAGAAATATTCACTTGTCAAGTTTTTATGCGTGCAAAATGCTTTTCAGAGCGAGAGAAGCACTTTTTGACCAACAATGTGATTCTGACCTTACAATGTTGATATTGCTCTAAACTAATGGAATTCACTCCCAAATGGTGGTTTATGCTTAAATAACCCTTTTGTAAGCATAATAACACGTTTGAATTGAAAGGAACAGAAATATTCACTTGTCAAGTTTTTATGCGTGCAAAATGCTTTTCAGAGCGAGAGAAGCACTTTTTGACCAACAATGTGATTCTGACCTTACAATGTTGATATTGCTCTAAACTAATGCAATTCACTCCGAAATGGTGGTTTATGCTTAAATAACCCTTTTGTAAGCATAATAACACGTTTGAATTGAAAGGAACAGAAATATTCACTTGTCAAGTTTTTATGTGTGCAAAATGCTTTTCAGAGCGAGAGAAGCACTTTTTGACCAACAATGTGATTCTGACCTTACAATGTTGATATTGCTTTAAACTAATGGAATTCACTCCCAAATGGTGGTTTATGCTTAAATAACCCTTTTGTAAGCATAATAACATGTTTGAATTGAAAGGAACAGAAATATTCACTTGTCAAGTTTTTATGCGTGCAAAATGCTTTTCAGAGCGAGAGAAGCACTTTTTGACCAACAATGTGATTCTGACCTTACAATGTTGATATTGCTCTAAACTAATGGAATTCACTCCCAAATGGTGGTTTATGCTTAAATAACCCTTTTGTAAGCATAATAACACGTTTGAATTGAAAGGAACAGAAATATTCACTTGTCAAGTTTTTATGCGTGCAAAATGCTTTTCAGAGCGAGAGAAGCACTTTTTGACCAACAATGTGATTCTGACCTTACAATGTTGATATTGCTCTAAACTAATGGAATTCACTCCCAAATGGTGGTTTATGCTTAAATAACCCTTTTGTAAGCATAATTACACGTTTGAATTGAAAGGAACAGAAATATTCACTTGTCAAGTTTTTATGCGTGCAAAATGCTTTTCAGAGCGAGAGAAGCACTTTTTGACCAACAATGTGATTCTGACCTTACAATGTTGATATTGCTCTAAACTAATGGAATTCACTCCCAAATGGTGGTTTATGCTTAAATAACCATTTTGTAAGCATAATAACACGTTTGAATTTAAAGGAACAGAAATATTCACTTGTCAAGTTTTTATGCGTGCAAAATGCTTTTCAGAGCGAGAGAAGCACTTTTTGACCAACAATGTGATTCTGACCTTACAATGTTGATATTGCTCTAAACTAATGGAATTCACTCCCAAATGGTGGTTTATGCTTAAATAACCCTTTTGTAAGCATAATAACACGTTTGAATTGAAAGGAACAGAAATATTCACTTGTCAAGTTTTTATGCGTGCAAAATGCTTTTCAGAGCGAGAGAAGCACTTTTTGACCAACAATGTGATTCTGACCTTACAATGTTGATATTGCTCTAAACTAATGGAATTCACTCCCAAATGGTGGTTTATGCTTAAATAACCCTTTTGTAAGCATAATAACATGTTTGAATTGAAAGGAACAGAAATATTCACTTTTCAAGTTTTTATGCGTGCAAAATGCTTTTCAGAGCGAGAGAAGCACTTTTTGACCAACAATGTGATTCTGACCTTACAATGTTGATATTGCTCTAAACTAATGGAATTCACTCCCAAATGGTGGTTTATGCTTAAATAACCCTTTTGTAAGCATAATAACACGTTTGAATTGAAAGGAACAGAAATATTCACTTGTCAAGTTTTTATGCGTGCAAAATGCTTTTCAGAGCGAGAGAAGCACTTTTTGACCAACAATGTGATTCTGACCTTACAATGTTGATATTGCTCTAAACTAATGGAATTCACTCCCAAATGGCGGTTTATGCTTAAATAACCCTTTTGTATCATAATAACACGTTTGAATTGAAAGGAACAGAAATATTCACTTTTCAAGTTTTTATGCGTGCAAAATGCTTTTCAGAGCGAGAGAAGCACTTTTTGACCAACAATGTGATTCTGACCTTACAATGTTGATATTGCTCTAAACTAATGGAATTCACTCCCAAATGGTGGTTTATGCTTAAATAACCCTTTTGTAAGCATAATAACACGTTTGAATTGAAAGGAACAGAAATATTCACTTGTCAAGTTTTTATGCGTGCAAAATGCTTTTCAGAGCGAGAGAAGCACTTTTTGACCAACAATGTGATTCTGACCTTACAATGTTGATATTGCTCTAAACTAATGGAATTCACTCCCAAATGGTGGTTTATGCTTAAATAACCCTTTTGTAAGCATAATAACACGTTTGAATTGAAAGGAACAGAAATATTCACTTGTCAAGTTTTTATGCGTGCAAAATGCTTTTCAGAGCGAGAGAAGCACTTTTTGACCAACAATGTGATTCTGACCTTACAATGTTGATATTGCTCTAAACTAATGGAATTCACTCCCAAATGGTGGTTTATGCTTAAATAACCCTTTTGTAAGCATAATAACACGTTTGAATTGAAAGGAACAGAAATATTCACTTGTCAAGTTTTTATGCGTGCAAAATGCTTTTCAGATCGAGAGAAGCACTTTTTGACCAACAATGTGATTCTGACCTTACAATGTTGATATTGCTCTAAACTAATGGAATTCACTCCCAAATGGTGGTTTATGCTTAAATAACCCTTTTATAAGCATAATAACACGTTTGAATTGAAAGGAACAGAAATATTCACTTGTCAAGTTTTTATGCGTGCAAAATGCTTTTCAGAGCGAGAGAAGCACTTTTTGACCAACAATGTGATTCTGACCTTACAATGTTGATATTGCTCTAAACTAATGGAATTCACTCCCAAATGGTGGTTTATGCTTAAATAACCCTTTTGTATCATAATAACACGTTTGAATTGAAAGGAACAGAAATATTCACTTTTCAAGTTTTTATGCGTGCAAAATGCTTTTCAGAGCGAGAGAAGCACTTTTTGACCAACAATGTGATTCTGACCTTACAATGTTGATATTGCTCTAAACTAATGGAATTCACTCCCAAATGGTGGTTTATGCTTAAATAACCCTTTTGTAAGCATAATAACACGTTTGAATTGAAAGGAACAGAAATATTCACTTGTCAAGTTTTTATGCGTGCAAAATGCTTTTCAGAGCGAGAGAAGCACTTTTTGACCAACAATGTGATTCTGACCTTACAATGTTGATATTGCTCTAAACTAATGGAATTCACTCCCAAATGGTGGTTTATGCTTAAATAACCCTTTTGTAAGCATAATAACACGTTTGAATTGAAAGGAACAGAAATATTCACTTGTCAAGTTTTTATGCGTGCAAAATGCTTTTCAGAGCGAGAGAAGCACTTTTTGACCAACAATGTGATTCTGACCTTACAATGTTGATATTGCTCTAAACTAATGGAATTCACTCCCAAATGGTGGTTTATGCTTAAATAACCCTTTTGTAAGCATAATAACATGTTTGAATTGAAAGGAACAGAAATATTCACTTTTCAAGTTTTTATGCGTGCAAAATGCTTTTCAGAGCGAGAGAAGCACTTTTTGACCAACAATGTGATTCTGACCTTACAATGTTGATATTGCTCTAAACTAATGGAATTCACTCCCAAATGGTGGTTTATGCTTAAATAACCCTTTTGTAAGCATAATAACACGTTTGAATTGAAAGGAACAGAAATATTCACTTGTCAAGTTTTTATGCGTGCAAAATGCTTTTCAGAGCGAGAGAAGCACTTTTTGACCAACAATGTGATTCTGACCTTACAATGTTGATATTGCTCTAAACTAATGGAATTCACTCCCAAATGGCGGTTTATGCTTAAATAACCCTTTTGTATCATAATAACACGTTTGAATTGAAAGGAACAGAAATATTCACTTTTCAAGTTTTTATGCGTGCAAAATGCTTTTCAGAGCGAGAGAAGCACTTTTTGACCAACAATGTGATTCTGACCTTACAATGTTGATATTGCTCTAAACTAATGGAATTCACTCCCAAATGGTGGTTTATGCTTAAATAACCCTTTTGTAAGCATAATAACACGTTTGAATTGAAAGGAACAGAAATATTCACTTGTCAAGTTTTTATGCGTGCAAAATGCTTTTCAGAGCGAGAGAAGCACTTTTTGACCAACAATGTGATTCTGACCTTACAATGTTGATATTGCTCTAAACTAATGGAATTCACTCCCAAATGGTGGTTTATGCTTAAATAACCCTTTT
>NW_027641327.1:5000-19839 GCF_949987615.1 Pollachius pollachius
ATTGGATGATCCACGCGTTGATCATGGATCTCCCCTCTCTGTGATTGCTCTCATTTCTCTTCTAAATTGTGCTCCAAATATTTATCTTCCGTCTGATGCTGGCGAAGGCCTGTTTACATGTCGGCTCGTCAGGAGCCAGTTAGTAAACTGCAGATTATTACCCAAAACATATCCAGACTTCTGGATGGGAGGGAGAGGTTCCCTCACAGCTTTCGGATGAGGGAACATGGATACGTTATTGGATTTAAGCATTGTTATTATGTATTAGCTTCAAGTTGTCGTCCCAGCCCTCTTCCCGTTAGCGTGCAGAACATTACCTGTCATTGTTGGGTCACGGTTGTGTCAAAACAAAGCTTTAGCCGCCTTTTTTCTAGCTCACCCTCTCTTTCCTAATTGAATAGTGCGGACGGGAAATGTGACTTTTACATATTCAGTTGCTTAGCCACAAAGATCAGACGCACATAAACACACACACACACACACACACACACACACACACACACACACACACACAACACACACACACACACACACACACACACACACACACACACACACACACACACACACACACACACACTCACATACTCAGACACACACATGCTCACACACAGGAAAGAGATAATCCCATTCATAAACTATTTGTCAGTGACTCAACGGATTCGTTGGTTTGAGAGAAACAAATGGAGAGAGGGAACCTTTGCAGGCGAAGCCATAGACCGCGTAATTCAGTTGAATCAAACGCACGAGTGTTTGGCCCATCAGTTGAGAGGGAGAGTGTGGAAACAAGGCCGACGAGAAGGAACGGAAAGCCGAGTGGGAAGACCGAGAGAGAGAGGGAGGGAGAGAGAGAGAGAGAGAGAGAGAGAGAGAGAGAGAGAGAGAGAGAGAGAGAGAGAGAGAGAGAGAGAGAGAGAATGGGAGTGAGCGAGCGAGCGAAGAGAGGAGGGGCTTAAGAAAGTATGAACTTGTGTGTGATTTGGGCTGAGGAAACATTAAGAAGGCAAAAAGATTGCAAAGAGGACGCTACACACTGTGTTACTTTCCGCCTCCGCTGAGATCGTTCCGGGCTGCCCTCGGTGTTACTCGGCCTTCCTCGGCTGCTCTGCTGCCCCAAAGAAGCGTCTTGTGTTCATGTAGAGATCCGCAGCAGTCGACCCGAACCCCCGTCTGAGTTCTCCTCCTATTCTCCAGCGTGCGGGAGTTTTGTGTCCAGACTGTTGGCGTTCAGCAGACGATAGCAGTAGTATCGGGACGGGGCGAGAGACCTAACCGGGAGAAAATGAAAGTCGTGCTGGACATCTATGCGTTCCTGGTGCTGTGTGTCCCAGGCGTGCTGTCCTTCTCCACACGTAAGCCACACACACACACACACACACACACACACACACACACACACACACACACACACACACGTGCACAGACACACGCACACGCACACACGCACAAACACACACACACACACGTCAGTCTAGCCGCGGCTGAGACTGAGACCTGAAGGTCCGTTTGGTCTTCAACGAGCGGCTGAGAGAGATTGAACTATTATGGCGATAACAAGGCATGTTTGTATATATATATATATATATATATATATATTTAGGCCTATTTATATATTTTTAGACTTAAGTTCATTATCAAGAGGTTGTTGCAACAGATAACGATGGCAACATTTACAGGATAAATAACAAACTCATACTCTACTTTAACTACTACTTAAAAAGTCATAACAACACAAAAGTTTGAATCGCAATAATGATTCCAAACAAAACTACAGAAAACATTTGCATAATAAAGCGACCGTTTTTCTAATCCAGTAAGCTTATTGTGTTGATTTGTGTATAAAACCAATGACAAATGACAGGGATGACAAGTGTCTGGCACGGGACGGCCCGTGAGCCGTGCGTTATTAATGGGGCTGGGAGACGCACCATGCCCTATTAATCTTGTGTGTGAGTAGGCGAGGTGAGGGGGAACTGGTCCCGGGAGGCGTCCGGGTCTCTCACCCTGATCCGTTTACCACATGGAGCATGCGGGGGCTTCACGGAGCGCAACCAAACAGTCATTTGGTGGAGTCGTTAAGAGAGAACGATACCGCCACCTAGAACGATCAGGTCCTTCAGCGAACCGCTTAGTGGGAGCGCTCCCCGGAAGAATCACCGCAAAGGTTCGGAGGCCATATAACTTATTTTTTATTGGTTTAAAAAGAAAAAAGAAACTGCACTGCCTCATTGAGTTTGTTAGTTTTTATTTTTGTGTAAAAAGGTCACTATAAATAAGTAGGCTGTACGCTAGAATAAATGATCCAGTGTTTTTCTTTAAAAAAAATTAATCAACCGTCGTCCCCTACCAGTCTGTCGGTTTTTCTGGCCGTCCCTCCGTCTGTCTGTCTCCGTGTCTCTTGCCTTGTATCTCATCTCTCTCTCTCGTATGTTTTTAAACAGTGATACATTAGCTCATCCTGTACACTGTACCGCTATGCATATGGAATATAAGTATAAATCCAAACTAAGGCATGTTTCCACTGTGGGCCTCATAGTGTCAAACATGATGTTGTACCGGAGGCCAGTGAGAGAGACATGGAGAGCCTCTCTTTTTGAGTCAGAGAAGCCTTTCTCTCTGGGTGAGAGAGCATCTCTCTGGGTGAAAGAGGCCTGTCTCTCTAGGTGAGATAGGCCTGTCTATCTGGGTGAGAGAGGCCTTTCCCTCTGGGTGAGAGAGCTTTTCTCTCTTGATGTGAGAGCCATTGAAAGGGTGAAGGAAACAACAGCCATCCATAGGAATATATCTCTCTCTCTCTCCCTCCCTCCCTCTCTCTCCCTCCCTCCCTTTCTCTCTCTCTCTCTCCCCCTCCCTTTCTCTCTCTCTCTCTCCCTCTCTCCCTCCCTTTCTCTCTCACTCTCTGTCCAAGTGACTGACTTGTTATTTCAGTTTCCTGCCAATATCGCAAGATCAACACCACTATCACACCATCAACACCACTATCACACCATCAGCACCACTATCACACCATCACCACCACTATCACACCATCACCACCACTATCACACCATCACCACCACTATCACACCATCACCACCATTATCACACCATCACCACCATTATCACACCATCACAACCACTCTCACAGTACAGTGCAGTCCTACAGCGTGGTTATCTTTACAGTCCAGTGCCGTACCAGTACAGTCCAGTCCAGTAGAGTTACAGTACAGTTATAGCCTGCTACGGCACAGTTTACCCCTCAGTTACAGTACTAAAGTACTACAGTACAATGTAGAACCGTCCAGTTACTATATTACACTGTCCAGTGCGGTGCAGTAAAGTTTAGTAAACTCTAGAATAGTTACAGTAGTACAATTTACTGTTTACAGTAACAGTACCACAGTTCAGTAGGGTTAGTAGGGCTAACCCTACTATTATAGTCCAGTGGTAGCAGATACAGTCGAGTAGTATACTGCACTAGACTTCAGTCTAGTTGGTCACAGAAGTTTAGTTGGTTACAGAGGTCTAGAACAGTAGTATACTGTACTAGACTTCCCTCTAGTTGGTTACAAAGGTCTAGTAAAGTACAGAGACAAAGAGGTCTTCTCTTGGACGGTGAATCCAGCCACCAGCTTGTTCAAAAATGACAGCAGTACAACAAACATGGCTGCTAATCCTCTCCGGCCGCGAGTGCCAGAACCTTCCTCGTTCTGGGTTTAGCGACACACCTAAGTGACCTCCAGCTCAGATGAGCCGCTTCCGGGGTACATTTGATTTGAAGTTGCACTCCTTTTTAAAAGACAAGCGTTGTTTTGTTTTTAGTGGACTTGTTGAAGACAGTGCAGGCGACCACGTCATCACAAGCCCGAGAAGAAGAAGGGGAGGAAGAGGAAGGGACATCAGCCCCCAACATATTTGCGGCGTGAGAGACGGGGTCTTTGTTTAGTGAAGGTGACACGGGTTCGCTTCGCCGGAAGGATGACCTCAACCGCGACGGAATGTTAACGTAATAACGGAATGCTTTCTAAATTCCTTCCTGCTCCTCCGCTGGTTCCGACGTCATCAGCGGTGATGACGTCACGACTTAAAGTACCGTGAAAGCGGGGGCGGAGCTGGGAGGCTAGCGTGCTCGAGCCCTGATGCTATAATAACAGGCTGCAGGACGCCCGCCCCAAGGAAGGGTTAAAGACGGCTACCTGGACACCCCGGAGCTTAATCGAAGGGGGCGGAAAAAAGGAAAAAATGCTCTTTCTAAACAAATCATATTTTACGAGTCATTTCCTCCTGCGAGCGAGCGGGTCAGGAACAATAAACAGCTGTAATGGCTTCGGTCGTTACCCCGGCTCCCACAACGGGTGTCATACCCCCTGCCCCCCCCCCCCCAACCCTACTCCCACCCAATCAGCCTGGGGGATTAGTAAATAATGATTGTTATTCAGCTGGATCGCTGTGTGGTGATTGGCGAATCACTGCTTCTTCCATTTCCACCATCTGAGGACATGCACAGCTCAGTGTGTGTGTGTGTGTGTGTGTGTGAGTGTGTGAGTGTGTGAGTGTGTGTGTGTGTGTGCGTGCATGCACGCGTGTGCGTTTTGACTGTGTGTAAACGTGTGTGCATGCCTGAATGTGGGTTTGTTTGGGTGCGTGCATGTGTGTGTGTGTCTGTGTGTGTGTGTGTGCGTGTATGCATATATGCATGTGTGTCGGTTTCTCCCCCTCGCTCTTTTTCTTTCTTTCTATTTGTGTATCCAAGTGCGATTGTGCGTCCGTGAATGTGTTAAGCCCCCTGTGTGTGTGTGTGTGTGTGTGTGTGTGTGTGTGTGTGTGTGCGTCTGTCTGTGTGTGAGCAGGTGTTGTCATGTAAATACAGGTGTAGGGTTTCACTCAAAACGCATCTTCAAAGGTGTGCTTGGTGCGAAAAGACCACACAATCTGTGTGTGTGTGTGTGTGTGTGTGTGCGTGTGCGTGTGTGCCTGCATCCGTGTGTGTGTGCATGCTTATGTGTATGTGTGTTCATGCGTGTGTTTGTGTGCCTCTTTGTGTGTTCATGCGTGTGTGTGTGTGTTTGTGTATGCGTGTGTGTGTCTGTTCACGTGTGTTTGTGTGTGTGTGTATGCGTGTGTGTGTGTGTGCGTGTGTGTGTGTGTGTATGCGTGTGTGCGTGTGTGTGTGTATGCGTGTGCGTATGCGTGTGTGTGTGTGTGTGTGTGTGTGTGTGTGTGCGGAGGTGGCAGACACTCAGGCTGATGGGCCCTGCGGCAGAGATTTGTCGAAGTTGAACAAAGTGTCGGCCTCTCCGCTGCTCTTCACAATCATTCGTCACGCCAAAGGGCTCACCTGCGTTTCCATGGCACTAATCAGGGCCAGACAGGGCGTTCAAACCCTCAGCCCCCTTTTGTACGACTCTTTTATACTCTCTCCGTTGGTATACTACTCTATTCTTTTTTTTATACATGCGCTATTATTTTATCAACTCTATACTCCATCCATTCTGTATTTGTGTCCGTTTTATAATAATACTAATAATGTCTTATTTATGCAGCGCTCTTTATGGGTACTTTACATTACGTATAAAAATACAAAACAAAGGAGCACAGGTGAACTTAAACAGGTTCTGTTAAACGTTTAAAAGTGTTCAGGTTAAGAGGCCGAAGGAGAGACGGGTTGGTGTTCTTTTACAATATCTTTTTCATTTGTCTATTCTATTTGTGTATATATCTTTCAATTTTTTTTCTAGTTTGGTTCCTTTGACGCTAGTCAATGTGATTTTAAATTGTATTTTCTCTATGTTTCTTTCGACGTGACTTTGAAATGATTCAATGTCATTTGAAAAAGTCGATTCTATGTATATTTACATGCTTACATTTATTTATGGTTATCTATTGTATTGTTTTGCCATTTATCTCACTTTGCTGCTTTTTAACATAATTTTACCTAGTTTTAATTCACTGTTGCTCTTTATTTTCTTCCCTCCCTTACTTTTTCCAGCTCTCTGCTGTGGATTAAAACCGACTAAATAGAACTCTGTACATTTTGGGAAATAGCAAATATATTTTTATTATTATCATTATTCTTAAACTTTATTTAACAATACACTTTCATTTAATCATTGGATTTTAGTTTGTTATACACATTTAATTTAATTATACAAATATATTACTAAAACATCTGTGTACAGTGTTTTGCACGGCCGTTTGCAGAAGAATTCCACAACAATTAACCAATAATTAAATAACAAAAAACATTTCAGAAGGGGCAGATTAATGAAACTTTAACGCAGTTTAAAACGTTTGAATGAAATAACAAAAGGCCGTGGAGCAACAAAGGAGAGGAAAGGAGGGCGAGGATAACTGAAAACAGCCTGCGAGTCCTTTCACAACAACTTAAGACAGTTACCTCATTTAACTCATTTGATCCCATCGTCTCCCCACTATAGTTGCGCTAAATAGCGGGGAAATTGATTTATCTGAATTGAAGCGCGACGAGGTGAAGTGTTTGAACTCTGGAATTGAAATGTTATGTTAGACAAGGAGAAACGCAAGCCATCCCCCGGCGCACGGAGAGACCGCGGTCCACACAAGCTCTTTTTCCTTCTTCAATCGTTTTCATTCTTTGGCTGTTTATCATCAGAATATTTCAAATGTATCAAGTCTTCCTTCACTATCCGGAATTAGCTTCTTAGGAATGTCTCAAGTTATGCTATCTTAATAATAATAATACAACTATAATATGAAACAACTAATAATAATATTAGTGTAAAAGACACTGTCACTGTCAAAACACAGAATTAACACTCAATATGCTGTAAAAAAAATCGACATTTTTGGGGTCAACTTTTGAATGCACTTATTGGAGCTTGCTCTGGACAAAAGCGTCAGCTTAACAAATGTAGTGTAGTGTTGTGTAATGTAATTTAATGTTATGTAGTATAATGTAGCGTAATGTACTGTAGCATAATGTTATGTGCTGTAATGTAGTGCAGTGTAATGTAGCGTAATGTAGTATCATGTAATGTATGCAGTGTATTGTAGTGTAATGTAATGTAATGTTATCTGCTGTAATGTAGCGCAATGTAGCATGATGTAATGTATGCAGTGTATTGTAGTGTAATGTAATGTAATGTTATGTGCTGTAATGTAGCGTAATGCAGTGTCATGTAGGACAGTGTAATGTAGCCTTATGTAGTATAATGCGACGCATGCAGTGTAATGTTATGGCCCCGGGGACACCAGAGTGCGTCGGGCGAGGGGTTTCTCTCCTGGCCGTCGAGTTCCAGGGAGAACAACAGACGCACCTCACCGGTCCACCCTAACCCCCTCACCTCCCCCTTACCTCCCTCCCTCCCTCCCTCCCTCCCTCCCCCCAGAGGTGGCGGCCATCTACCCCCAGGACCCGGCCCTGCGGATCGGCTCCAGCCTGACGGCCACCTGCCGGGTGAGCCCCGAACTGGGGCTCCACGCCAGCGCTCTGTTCTGGACGCTGAACGGGCGGCGGCTGCCCAGCGCCTCCTACAGCGTGCTGAGCGCCAGCGTGGTGAGCGTCACCCTGGCCCGCCTGCCCGCCTCCAGGCAGCGCTCCGGGGACAACCTGGTCTGCCACAACCCAGGGGGCCACGTGCTGGCCGGCTCCTGCCTCTTCGTGGGCAGTAAGTGACGCGTGAACACGTGTGGCGTGTGTGTGTGTGTGTGTGTGTGTGTGTGCACGTTAAGTTATGCATTATTATATGCATTACGTTGTACACCCTTAAACAAGTTATAGATGTTTAGATGTAATGTATGTATACATGAAGTTGTAAATGAAGTTATACACTACGTTATATGCATTAGGTTATACACCAAGTTATATATGTTTGTATGTAATGTATATATTTATATATATACATTAAGTTATACACCATGTTATATACATTCCATTATGCAACATGGTATATACATTAAGTTATATACACTAAGTTTGGGTTACATTAAGCCTTTAGTGAGCCGGGAGGAAATTAACTATTGTTGGGAGATGAGGGGAGAGGAGGGGAGAGGAGAGAGGAGAGGAGAGGAGGAGGGGGGAGGAGAGGAGAGGAGAGAGGAGAGGAGGAGGGGAGAGGAGGGGGGAGGAGGGGAGAGGAGGAGGGGGGAGGAGGGAAGAGGAGAGGAGAGAAGAGAGGAGGGGAGAGGAGGAGGGGAGAGCAGGGGAGGGGGAAGGGAGAGGAGGGGAGGAGGAGGGGAGAGAGGAGAGGAGTAGAGGAGGGGAGAGAGGAGAGGAGGGAGGAGGGGAGAGGAGGGGAGAGAGGAGAGGAGGGGAGAGGAGGAGAGGAGAGGAGGAGGGGAGAGGAGGGAAGGAGGGGAGAGGAGGGGAGGAGGGGAGAGAGGAGAGGAGGAGAGTAGAGGAGGGGAGAGAGGAGAGGAGGGGAGAGGAGGAGAGGAGAGGAGGAGGGGAGAGGAGGGAAGGAGGGGAGAGGAGGAGGGGAGAGGAGGGGAGGAGGGGAGAGAGGAGAGGAGGAGAGTAGAGGAGGGGAGAGGGGGGAGAGGAGGGGAGAGGGGGGGGGGGAGTAGGAGGGGGGAGAAAGAAAAACCCAGAAGACCCAACGAGTGTAAGGCAGGGTGGAGGAGCAGAGGGAGGACGGATGAGGCCTGAGGTTCAGGTAGGAAGGGGTCGGCTGTATTTTACATTTACTATGCTGAGGGCCGGCAGCGCGTGACTCCGCCCGCCGGCCACCTGTGTGGTCCATTACTCGCACCATCACTCACCCAGACACGGCTGTGACATGCTCTTTACACGCATGTACACACACACACACACTGGCAGGCAAACACATGTTTGCACACACACATACACACTGGCACGCACACACACACATTGGCACGCACACACATGCAGGCAAACACGTGTTTGCACGCACACACACACACACACACACGTGCACACATTGGCACGCACACACATTCTTGCAGGCACACACACCCACACACACACGCACTGGCAGGCAAACACGTGTTTGCATGCATGCACACACACACACACACACACACACTGGCAGGCAAACACATGTTTGCACGCGCACACACACACATACATGCACGCACACACACACTGACATGAAAAGACATTCTTGCAAACACAAAAAAACGTACACGCGCACACACACACACGCACACACACTTCCATGCTCTCGTGCGTTTCCTTTGTTGCCGAAAACAAGCGACTAAAGTGTAGATTTCCATGAACAAGGTGTGCTCATACCTAATGTTTAACAGATCGCTGCCCAGGTGATATTCAGGTGTACCTGTTGTCATGCATCCAGTAGCCTACTGCTGTCCTCGGAAAAACACTAGTTTCATGGAAACTCTCAACAGTGTCTGCGTTCCGCGGAATGATAGACACCGGCGGGAAAATAAACAGATGTCTGTTCTGGTGATGAAATGAAAAATTACTTTTAAGGAGTTGGATATGTCTCTCGTAAAGGAACAAGTGTGTATGCTGTCGACCACTGCCACTCACACACACACACACACACACTTACATAGATGCAAACACATGTTCTCTTGCTCGCACACACACACACACACGCATACATGCATGCACAGATACACATAGAAAACCACACAAATATACACTTACTAACTCTCTCTCTCTCACACACACACACACACACACACACACACACAAACACACACACACAGACACACACATGCTGTCTCAATCTCTCACCTATACACACGCACACACACACACACACACACACACACACACACACAGTGAGAGCATCAGTCAGGGGTCTCAATGAGATGCTGGATGTTCGGACCGCGTGTTCCGAGGAGAGAGGAATGTTGGCAGGGTTCCTTACTCTGATCCAATCAGACCACTGACACACGCATACTGTCTCACTCCCTCTCACATAGAAACGCACACGCACACACCCACACGCACACGCCATATTGTTCTCACATCAAAGATTAGAAGTGAGTGAAGGGCAGAAGGACAGAACAAAGTAGATTAATGAAAGACTTTCCCTCCCCACTCCCACCCTCACTCTCTATCTTTGTCACTCACCCTAACTCTCTCTCTCTCTATCTTCTTTTCTCCCACCCCAATCCCCTTTCTCTGTCATTTCTTCAACCCATCCTCTCCCCCAATTATTTATTCTCCCCTTCTCTCTCCCTCCTCTGACTCTTTTCACCTCTCTCCCTCTCTCCCCCTATCCCTCACAATTGCTTTCCCCTTGTTCTTCCCCTGCCCCCTCCCCCCCTCTCTCTCTCTCTCTCTCTCTCTCTCTCTCTCTCTCTCTCTCTCTCTCTCTCTCTCTCTCTCTCTCTCTCCCCCCCCCCCTTGCCCTCCATTCCCCTGTCATTCTCCCTCCTCTACCATCGCTCTTTCTTTCCCTCTCCCGCTCACCCCCTCTCTCTCCCCTCTTCTCTCCCTCTCTCCCCCCTCCCCCAGTGCCTCCAGAGAAGCCAGTCAGCCTGACCTGCTGGTCCAAGAACACCAAGGACCTGACGTGCCGCTGGGCCGCGGGGGGCCAGGGGGAGACCTCCATCAGGACCAAGTACACCCTGAAGTACAAGCTGAGGTAGGCCTACCCTAACCCTAACCCTGACCCTGAAGTACAAGCTGAGGTAGGCCTACCCTAACCCTAACCCTGAAGTACAAGCTGAGGTAGGCCTACCCTAACCCTAACCCTAACTCTGAAGTACAAGCTGAGGTAGGCCTACCCTAACCCTAACCCTGAAGTACAAGCTGAGGTAGGCCTACCCTAACCCTAACCCTAACCCTGAAGTACAAGCTGAGGTAGGCCTACCCTAACCCTAACCCTAACCCTACCCTAACCCTGAAGTACAAGCTGAGGTAGGCCTACCCTAACCCTAACCCTGAAGTACAAGCTGAGGTAGGCCTGCTCTAACCCTAACCCTAACCCTGAAGTACAAGCTGAGGTAGGCCTACCCTAACCCTAACCTTAACCCTGAAGTACAAGCTGAGGTAGGCCTGCTCTAACTCTAACCCTGAGGTAGGCCTGCCCTCTGTTGGGGGGAGAGGAGGCCCACCCTGGGTTGGCTGCTAGCTCTCGCTGCTAGCTCCCGCTGCTAGCTCTCGCTGCCAGCTCCGGCTGCTAGCTCCCGCTGCTAGCTCCTGCTGCTAGCTCTCGCTAGTGCGCTGCTGCTAAGTTTGTTTTGACCTAGAAACAGTAACTCATATTTAAACATAGATAGCACTTAATTTGCAAAGACCAGGATTTACAAAGACCAGGATCCTTTTAATCGTAACAAATATTTTGTTAATTCAAGTATCATTATTAACTGTAGTTAATATTTATAATGATTTATTTATAGTAATATTAGTAATTTGGTTTTACATTTATTGTATTGATTAGGCAATCCGAATTTCTGTCCGAAAAATGTTATATATTTTTATACCTAACTTCATATAATAATTGAATTGAACAGGAAGTTTAATACTGAGTAACAAAGCAAAATCTTATCCCGAGAAATGCTTAATAACAAACATGCAAATTATAGATCAAATGTCAAATAGGATAAAATGGTGAATTGGTTAGATAAATTGGTGTATGTATTATTATAATTGGCTCGTGGTATTATATTTGTATTATTATTATCATTTCAATTACATTTTTTAATGTGGATATACAAAGAGGCGTATATTATGACTATTATTATTTCAGATGGCTTGGAATAGACATTTCTATATCTTAATTATTATAAATATATATATATGACTCTCAATGATATAGGGAGTAATATATATATATATATATATATGTAAAAAGAAAAAATATATTTATTATATATATATGTACATATATATATTCATAAAATAAATAAATATTAATATGTATAAATACTAATTAAGAAATTATAAAAAGGTAGATAATTTAATGTATATATTAGTAATGATTCTAGGCTGTTTAGTAGGTAGGTATATGTATATAAATATTGTTGTACATATTGATAGATTCTGCGTGGCTACTCTAGGGGTTACGGTAAGCAGAGGTGTATATATTGATAGATTCTGCGTGGCTACTCTAGGGGTTACGGTAAGCAGAGGTGTATATATTGATAGATTCTGCGTGGCTACTCTAGGGGTTACGGTAAGCAGAGGTGTATATATTGATAGATTCTGCGTGGATACTCTAGGGGTTACGGTAAGCAGAGGTGTATATAGTGATAGATTCTGCGTGGCTACTCTAGGGGTTACGGTAAGCAGAGGTGTATATATTGATAGATTCTGCGTGGCTACTCTAGGGTTACGGTAAGCAGAGGTGTATATATTGATAGATTCTGTGTGGCTACTCTAGGGGTTACGGTAAGCAGAGGTGTATATATTGATAGATTCTGCGTGGCTACTCCAGGTGGTACGGTAAGGAGAGGGAGTGTGAGGACCATAGCGCCACGGACCCCTACTCCTGCTACATCCCCCGGGACCTGGCCCTCTTCACCCCCTACGAGATCTGGGTGGAGGCGTCCAACCTGCTGGGCTCCGCCACCTCCGATATCATCACCCTCGATATCCTGGATGTGGGTGAGTGTGTGTGTGGCTGTGTGTGTGTGTGTGGGTGTGGATTTAGTTGAGTCTGGGTGCGTGTTTGTGTGTGTGTGTGTGCGTGTAGGTGTGTGTAGGTGTGGATGTGGTTGAGTGTGTGCGTGTGCGTGTGCGTGTGCGTGTGCGTGTGCGTGTGTGTGTGTGTGTGTGTGCCTGCATGCGGGCCTGTGTGTGTGCATACAGTTGTGTAATAGTGTGTAAAATAGATGTACCTGTATTTGCATGTGTGAATGTACGTGCGCGTATATGTGCATGTGTACATTTTCCTCGGGAACTTGGACGGGAACAGCAGAGCAGCTAATCCAGTGTGGGGAAGAGGAGACTGAAAATAGAGCAGGGAGGAGGAGGAGGACTAAAACCAATACACAAAGAAAGAAGAGAAGACACTGGAGGGTTAACAGTCAGGAGAGAGAGAGAGAGAGAGAGAGAGAGAGTGAGAGAGAGAGAGAGAGGAGGAGAGAGACAGAGAGGGAGAGAGATCAGAGGGAGAAAGAGGGACAGAGAAAGAGGAAGAGAGATAGAGAGTAGAGGAGAGACTAAGAGAGAGAGAGAGAGAGAGAGAGAGGGAGAGAGAGAGAGAGAGAGAGACAGACAGACAGACAGACAGACAGGAAGACAGACAGGCGGAGACAGAGAGACAGACAGAGACAGAGAGAGACAAAGAAGCTGACGAAAAGAGAGAGATGCAAACGTGCCAAAGATGCATTTGATTTACGCACTTATTGATTGTTTTAAGATGTTTTTTTAGCTGTGTTTAGTTATAGTAATTAGCTATGTAGCATCTTATCCTAGCTATCTTTGCTGTCTACGGAAAATGGGCTATCCTAACAATTTGTTAATGCTTTGCACTTGGTTCTATGAACATCCTTACTGTACCGACAGTGATATGTTGTTTCTTTTTCTTCTGTTGCTCTGGATAAAAATCTGCTAAATGCCCTAAATGTAAATGTAAATGTAAACGTGGGAGAGAGCACGGGAAGGTGCTCTCACAGTCTGACGAACCCCGCCATCAGGCCAGGGTGTCCGCTGTCCAGGCGTCTGCTGGGTAAAGTTCTGAAGCTGGGTTTGGGTTGAGAGAGAGACAGACGCAGTGAGCTAGACGGATAGAGGGGTGGAGAGAGAGAGAGACGCAGAGAGCTAGACGGATAGAGGGTTGGAGAGAGAGAGACAGACGCAGTGAGCTAGACGGATAGAGGGGTGGAGAGAGAGAGAGAGACGCAGAGAGCTAGACGGATAGAGGGGTGGAGAGAGAGACAGACGCAGAGAGCTAGACGGATAGAGGGTTGGAGAGAGAGAGACAGATGCAGAGAGCTAGACAGACAGAGGGTTGGAGAGAGAGACGGATATAGGGTTGGAGAGAGAGAGACAGACGCAGTGAGCTAGACGGATAGAAGGGTGGAGAGAGAGAGACAGACGCAGAGAGCTAGACAGACAGAGGGTTGGAGAGAGAGAGACAGACGCAGAGAGCTAGAAAGACAGAGGGTTGGAGAGAGAGAGACAGACGCAGAGAGCTAGACAGATAGAGGGGTGGAGAGAGATCAAGACGCAGAGAGCTAGACGGATAGAGGGTTGGAGAGAGAGAGACATAAGCAGTGAGCTAGACAGATAGAGGGTTGGAGAGAGAGAGACAGACGCAGAGAGCTAGACAGATAGAGGGTTGGAGAGAGAGAGACAGACGCAGAGAGCTAGACAAATAGAGGGTTGGAGAGAGAGACATACGCAGAGCTAGACAGGTAGAGGGTTGAGAGAGAGACAGACAGACGCAGAGAGCTAGACAAATACAGGGTTGGAGAGAGAGACAGATAGAGGGTTGGAGAGAGAGACCCACGCAGAGTGCTAGACAGAGAGACGAGTAGCACTTTACTGAATCTGTAAATTGTTTCGTAAGTATTCTTGTATTGATAGGAAATAAGTTACATATGTTGGAGCCCAGATGAGGAATCACAGTCTATGGCAGGAAGTACTCACTGAAGCATCTGCTATCATAGGTGTATCTGTACGTAAAGTATGTGGACATAAAAGGTGTGTAGTCCATCAGATCTGTACCGCTTTGTGTGACACACACACACACACACACACACACACACACACACCCGAAGAGAGAGATTCTCTCCGGGGTCTGGGTGAACTTTGACCTTCCCGGGCTTTGACCCCTTGTCCCAGGCCTTAGATGTTGGATCCCATCCCATCGGCTAGGGCTAGCCTCAGGGTCCGGTCCACAATGGGCCCCCCTCAGCCCCACCCAGACCCCTCCCCCTCCTCTCTGGTGCTGGTTTCATTGGCTCGGTGGAAGGCTAATAAAAGAGGAATTCTATT
>NW_027641326.1:0-5000 GCF_949987615.1 Pollachius pollachius
CCACTTGTAGACTTCTTGTTTCAATGGTCTATAAGTAAGAGCAGCCCCTTGTAGACTATTTGTTTCTACGGTCTACAAGTTGACCCACTTGTAGACAATTTTTTCTACGGTCTACAAGTTGTAAACTTGGTCTACAAGTTGTAGACCATTGTTATAGATGCCCTGGTAGTCTGTGTCCTGACATTTGTTTGTGTCACTGGGTTCCAGAGAGTCGGGGGGACCGAGCCAAGCGTCTGTTCCGCCATTACACCGTGGGATCCTACGACAGCTTCGACGCGCCCAGGTAGGACCCCTTACTCCCGGGTTTACCAAGCCCACTGGGGTTCAGCTCCCACTGAACCCTGCATTCAAACACTGCTTCTAAATGGATGATTTATTGTACTTTTTTGGGGGGGAATGCATAGTTTAAATCTGGGTTTTGCTTGATTAAAGTACAGTGGTTTCACACATGGTGGTGGTTTGGTTTCAGAATGTACATTTTTTGACATTCTTCTGTGTCTTAGGACAGGGAAGATGCTGTAAGATGAATTGTTGTTGTACTGGTAAGAGGACTTGTAGTTGTACTTGCAAGTGAAATTTTTGCAAGTGGAATTGTAGCTGTATTTGTAACAAGATTCCTAGTTACACTGGTAAGAAGACTTGTAGTTGTACTGGTAAGATCACTTTTAGCTTCACTCATAATCACACTAGTACTTGTAAGAGGACTTCTAGGTTATAAACTGTGAGAGAACACTCGTCTCGTAGCTTGAGTGTAAATTGGCTGACTCCATTGAGTCTGCTCACTCTAACTACATTCAATAGTGAATCAAATGAGGCCTAATAAGGTTTCTCTCAAGCGTTTTTAAATGAAACTTCTGTCAGTGGCTGAACACCGGTTCTCCCACTTCAAGTCACCCGTTGAGAATGGCAGCTCCTATGAATATGAAACTTGGGAACAGATGCACTCTCCCCTGCCCAGCCTGCTCCTACACCTACTCCTTCCACCCCGGACACAGAGCTGCCAAATAAGTTGAATTAGCATACATTTGCAGATAGGGTCAGTCACAGGTTCAATCTATTTTGTGCACCATCATAAATAGTGGCTCACGCGGTTCAAACGTGCTGTGTCTAGAGAAACCTTGAATGTGTGTGTGTGTGTGTGTGTGTGTGCGTTTCCGCATGTCTGCGTGTGGGGCGGGGGGTGGGATGTGTGTATGTGTGTGTGTGTGTGTGTGTGTGTGTGTGTGGGGGGGGGGGGGTTCTTTAATGCAGCAACCTTTCAGTTTAAAAGCCCATTTTGCCCCATTTTCCGCGCGATGCATCCTGCGAGCTGAAGCAGACTCAATCCAAGGCCTCTCATTGTGTTCCAGCGTCGGGGCTCCGGGAGTGGAGCGGGGGGGGGGGGGGGGGGGGGGGCATGAGTCAGAGGCCGTCGGTGACTCACGATGTGTTGTGTGGCAGCGACGGCACGCTTTCAATGCGCTGTGAGTTCTTTATGCAACGTGCCGCCGGTCCTCAGGCTGACTGAGTGTCTCCGCGGCAGTCGGCGCTCGACGCACTCTCTCGTCGCACGCCACCCTCGCCGCGCCGGGCTCCCCGAGTTCAAAGGGGGCTTCCTCTCTGTTCCGACTTCCCCCTCACAAACGTCCCGGTTTGGACGCCCTTGACTCAGGGGGAGTCAGGAGGCTGTGTCCCCGCTGGTTCCTCCCGTGTGTCGGTCCCTTCAGAGGCGGTCCGCTGAGCCTCGCGTTGCTAGGCTGCAGTGAGTGAAAGGTGGGCTGAGTCCGTCATCGATACGACTGGAGACAATACGGCACTTTATAATCGGTGACTAATCCCGGTGCTGGCTCATGACTGCATGTTCGCTGCTCGTACAAGGAGAAACGTTTTTTGACAATGGACGCCATTCCATTTGTTTCCCAAAGACCTGTTGAGTCAGCAGAACGCTACAAACCGAAACCTCTCGGCAAAACCTCTCGGAAAGAACCTCAGTCCTTCCTATCGGCGGAACACGTCGGACCGAGAGAGCCTCTGAGTGGGTCACATGACCCCGGCTGGGTCCTCCCTGGGGTTTGGACTGACACGTGCCCGGCTCTGTGATTGACCTGTCACCTGTCATGGCGTCCTCTTTATTGTCACATATTTGCCCGGTGGGGCGAGGGGGGGGGGGGGGGGGGGGGAGAGGGAGCAGCTTAGAGGCAAAGCCATCGCGGCGCAAATAGAGTTCTGAGCAAAGAGAGAATTATTTACATAGAAATAAACACATAATGAACCCCATGTATTATTTACACAGAATTTCTCTCTCGCTCTCTCTCGCTCTCTATATCTCTCTCTCTCTCTCTCACAACAGTTTTCATTCTCTTCTTATTTTCTTCTCATTTTTCTTGCTGACTCTTCTAGCTTATCACACGCTAGTTCTCTCTCTCTCTCTCTCTCTCTCTCCCTCTCTCTCTCTCTCTCTCTCTCTCTCTCTTTCTCTCTCTCTCTCTCTCTCTTAAACTCATGCACTCGTTCTCTTACACATACCCCCCTCTCCATCATTAATTATTCACATGCTTTCCATCAACTGTGACATTTAACTCAAACAACCAGTACACCGCTTCACACACACACACACACACACGTGCGCTCAAACACACACACACACACACACACACACACACACACACACACACACACACACACACACACACACACACACACACACACACACACACCAAAATGACCGTTAGATCACATTCTGAGTTTCTTAGAAAGAAACATAACACGTTCACACGTTCCATCTGGGGTTCATAAACCGCTGAGTTGGATGTCATCAGAAACTGACAACAGGTCGTGTCATTCATTCAGTCATAGAAATAAAAAATAAATATAGCATATAATATATATAATTGTAATATATATATAATATTGGTTCATTCCTAGTAACATCATGTGTCACCTTTTGCCTTCATATTTGAAGCTCTCTTGTAGACCCTGATATGCTAAACAGCTCTGCCCTAAATGACCGGACATCAACCAATACCCATTTGTGTGTGTGTGGTGTGTGTTTGTGTGTGTGTGTGTGTGTTTATCTCTCTCTTTCTCGCTTGTTCGCTCACTCTCTCTCTCTCTCCCAGCTGTATGTGTTCTGTGTGTGTGTGTTTGTGTGTGTCTCTGTCTCTGTCTCTGTCTCTCTCTCTCTCTCTCTCTCTCTCTCTCTGTCTGTCTCTCTGTCTCTCTGTCTCTCTCTCTCCCCTGCTCTCATCTGTGAAAACCCAACCCCCTAGTACTTTTTTAATTTTCTCTCCATCGCCCTCTCTCTCCCACTGTCTCTCCATCTGGAGGTCAGACACTGAGGGGGGGGGGGAGACAATACAATGAAAGGGGGTGAACAAAGGGGGAGGAGGAGAGAGACAGAACAGGGAGGAGGAGAGAGACAGAACAGGGAGGAGGAGAGACAGAGTAGAAGAGTGGGGGAGAGACAGAACAAGGGAGGGTGAGAGAGACAACAGGGGAAGAGGAGAGACAGAAGAGGGGAGGAGGAGAGACAGAAAAGGGGGAGATGCTGCTTACCCGCCCAAAACAGGATGTCAGAATCGATAAAGACCGCGTCACTTAATGTGTCCATGGAAAACCATAAATGCCCAGAGAATATATTTGTAATAGCAAGGTTGAGCTGACCAAGTGTTCTTTAGTATGTATATGTGCGGTTCAGGGTCGGAAATCTCAAGACTTCTATTTGAGTACCTTAAAGCGCTATGTTGGAAGCAAAGGAACATTTGAAGTTATTGTTTGGGTTGTAATGGTGTTTTGGCCGTTGTTTGGTAATTAATCGTGAAATGATTTGTCATTATGAGGAGAAATTGTTGGGTTTGAAACTGCCGCAGCCCTTCTCATGTGAGAAGGGACGAGACTCTTGTGAGATATTTTCCTTTAGCCCAAGTTACGCTATGTTTACGTTAAATTTCGGATTTTAAAGTACTTTTTTGAGTATCGCTACCAAACATCCCATAATGCATTCTGATGCACAAGCCCTATAATGTGAATCACAGCCCACCTAGTCTTGGATTATCCCTTACATATATATTATGTGTTATGACTATATTATTCATCTATATTCAACGTGGTTTCATAATCTATTCAACATTATTTTCAACCTAAGATGTGGTAAGATGCAGGTAAACAACTGATAACATGAGGTTAAATGCAGGTAAGATATTCATGAACAAAAAAGCCGGCCCGTACAATAGTCAGCTTTCTGAACACAGTTCCTAGAGCGGTTCTCTGTGCGGTCCTGCCAGAGTCCTGCCGGGGTTCGGGCTGGAACGACGGAGGTTGGGGCTGATATCAAATGTTTTTCAGACTGGTTAATGATCGGAACAAAAGGGGGTTCGGCTTTGATTCGAATCCTCCAGACTGAGACTGGCTCCGGCTCCTGTTCCACGGCTCTGATGATCGGGAAACGACAGAACTGACCCAGATACCCAGCAGGCAGCAGGTTGGAACCGGGAGAGGCTGGCCCATAGCCGGATGGAGGGGAATCATAGCGCTGTACAGGAAAGCGGACATTCTGCTATCTGATGCGGAACAAAGCAGGATGGAGAGAAGCCGGATGAGAAAGGGAGAGAAATGGCGTATGCCTTCAAAGATGTCCTTAACCTCTCTCACTTCAGGGAGCAGACCCTGGGGACTCTGTTCCAACGTGTTGTTGTTGTGACGCCATATTGTAATTTGCTCCTTCAAAGTATCAAAGTCATATCAGTTCTTGGGCAATTAGTTGTCGTCCTCTCCTTTACTCTCCTCCTCTCCTATCCTCTCTTCTCCTCTCCAACTCTCTCCTCCTCCTCTGTTCTCTCCACCTCCTCCTCTCTCCTCTTCACCTCCTCTCCTCTCCTCACCGTCCTCTCTTCTCTTCCTCCCCTCTCCTCCTCTCCTCTCCTCCCCTCTTCTCTGCTCTCCTCATGAGCCCTCTCTCCATCTGTGTGTGTGGGGGAGAGGGAGATTGACTGTGAGAGAGTGAGAGAGTGCCCATGGCAGTT
>NW_027641326.1:7500-12787 GCF_949987615.1 Pollachius pollachius
CGCCCCTGTAATCAAACGCACCTTCTAAGAGCAGAGGCGAAACGACGGGATTGGAGGAAAAGAGGCTTTCAGTTTCATCCAACCTGCGTGCAGGCGTCCATTTATTTTTATGAATGAACGACGGACGATCGCTGATTGATAGTTCCTCTGAATCCTCCTCAGTGGCACAGAGCTCTGCTCCCATTGGCCAGAGCCGAACGGAAGCGGCTGAAAAAAGACGGGGAGATGGAGAGGTAGAGAGAGACACATCTGGAGAGAGCGAGGAAGGGAGAGAGGGAGGGAGGAACATAGATGCCATTGGATTGTATGTTTGTGTGCTTGCCGGTGTAAATGCGTGGCCAGCATCGTCTTGTGTGTGTGGTTGTGATTTGGCATTCTGGCTGTGTATGAAACACACGGCAAACAAACTCAATCACCCCTTTGCAGCCCCATTACGAATTACCTCATTTCTCTTTCTCTCTCTCTCTGTCTCTCTCCCTCCTTCTCTCTCCCTCTCTCACAGTCACTCTCTCTCTCCTTGTTCCACCTTATTCACCCTCTGTATCGCCAAATTCATTCGCCGTGTGTCTCTCTCTCTCTCTCTTTTTCTCTGTCTCTTTTCCCTGTGTCGCAGTCACAGAGAACCATCTCTCTCTCTCGCTCTCTCTCTCTCGCTCTCTCTCTCCCTCCCTCTCTCTCGCTCTCGCTCTCGCTCTCTCTCCTTCCTCTTACTCTCTCCCGCCGTCCCTCCGTCTTAAGCATGAAGGGGCTGGGAGCGATCGTCCCCTCTCCCTCTCTCTCTCCCTCTCCCTCTCCCTCCGTCTCCGGCTGCCTCCCTCCGTCTCTCTCTCGCGCTCTCGCCTCCTCTCCTCCTCCTCTCCTCCTTCTCTCCGCGGCTCCTCTCATACGGCGGCTGGCTGCTCGCTGCCGACTCGCTGGAACGCGGCGAGGAGGAGGAGGAGGAGGAGGAGGGGGAGGAGGAGCGGCGGCGGCAGCGGCCGGTACCGGAGGAGGAGGAGCAGCAGCAGCAGAGGCAGCAGCGAGAGGAGCAGGAGGTGCAGGAGGAAGAGGAGAGGAGAGAGAGGAGGGGGGAAGGACATGGCGACGGGGGGCATCGGCAGCGGCGAGGATGATCTCTCCCTCTCGCTCTCCCACTCGGCCTCCTGGCCGTCGCTGGGGCCGGCCAATCGGAGCGTCTGGTTCATTTACAGGTACCCCACGGCCAACGCCACCGCGGGCTTTTTAGCACCCCTACCTCCTCCCCCATCCTCCCCTCTCCTCCCCCCCTTCCCTCCGGTCCAGCACCGCGGCTGGACGGCATGGCGGGGGGGAGGGGGGGGAGAGATGGGGAGAGGCATGTGTGGACATGCATGGCAGGCTGGACTTATCAGGCAGACCGAATCAATGAGTGACGGGCGGCGATGCAGTGCATGCTGGGGATAGTGTGTGTGTGTGTGTGTGCGTTGTGGCTGTATGCGTATTTGTGCCTGTGTGTGCGTGAGTGTGGGTTGGTCTGTAATATGTGTGTGTGTGTGTCTTTTGAATACAGAGTAGTGCTGCAAAGCCTGGCATATAAACGGTGCAGTCGTCTTGTGTTTTGTTGTAAGGATGTCAAAGTGTGCGCGTGTGTGTGTGTGTGTTTGTGTGTGTGTGTGTGTGCGTGTGTGTGTGTGTCTGCCCTTCCTCTAAATCGGTTGCCTCTTCACTAGCATCACTGACACCAGAGACGCTGTCTGATTAACCGCTTTGCACGCTCCCTGCTCTGGTACTGACATACATGAAAGAGTATGGCGATGGGTTGTCGTGTGTGCAATGGCGTGTGTGAGTGTGTGTGTGTCTGTTTGTGTTTGCTAGTGTGTGTGTGTGTGTGTGTGAGTGTACGTGTCTTATTGTGTGTGTGTGTGTGTGTGTGTGTGTGTGTTCGTCCGGTGTGTCTTTGTGTGTGTATGTGTGTTGTCTGTGCGTATCTTTGTGTGCGTCTGTGTCCGGTGTGTGTGTGTGTGTGTGTGTACTGCTCGTCATGGCTACAGTATGCTTCTCTGGCTAAAATGTGTGTTGGTGGCGGTATGATTAAAACATGTATCTTGTGTTGGCATGGTGATTGGGATGTGTGGGGGTTTGGGTCGATTCTGTGAATACGAGTGTGTGTGTGTGTGTGTGTGTGTGTGTGTGTGTGTGTGTGTGTGTATACAGTGCAAGAGAGAGATAGAGAGAGATCAAGAGGATTGGGGAGAAGGAGAATAGGAACAGGAACTGGTGAGAGGGGGAGAGAAAGGGAGAGAGGGTTGGAGAGAAAGAGAGAGGGAGATGGGATGAATAGGGTTAGATGAACATGGAAGGCTGGAGAGAGAGAGAGAGAGAGAGAGAGAGAGAGGGGGGGGGGGGGGGGGGGCACCAAGCAGCAGCAGCAGTGGGAAGAGACAGGATGGACGCAGGATGCGTGAAGCCCCCCCAGACTCGTCCTGGCCCCTAGCGTTGCCGTGGCAGCACGCTCTAAGGAACATATTTTTAATTTCTCCCTTAGTCATTTTTCCTCTCCTCTCTCCCTCAGCGTTGAACTGCAGGTCAGGCCAGTGTCCAGACACCTGCTGACCTGAGGTCCTCGGGGGGTGGGTCCCGGGTCTCACCCCTGCTGAGACCGGGAGGGGGGCCCGGGCCTGGAGGGGCTACTGGAGTTGAGCCCCGGACGCAGCGTGGAAGTGGGCACTTCATACACACACTCCACCACACTGATACACACATTTGGACTGTGTGTGTGGTTGGGTGTGTGCGAGTGTGGTTTGGTGTGTGTCTGTGTGTGTGTGTGTGTGTGTGTGTGTGTGTGTGTTTGCATGAGCATTTGTGTGTGTTTGCGCTGTGTTTCATGTGTGCGAGTGTATGTGTACATGTGTGTTTGTGTAAGTATGTGTGTGTGGTTGGGCATGTGTGTCTGTGTGTGTATATGTTTGCGAGTGTATATGTGTGCTTGCTTGTGTGTACGTGTGTGTGTGTGTGTGTGTGTGTGTGTGTGTGTGTGTGTGCGCTCAGCAGTGCAGAATGAGTAGATGTGATCTCTCAGTTGTTCAGGAAGCAGATTTCCATCGGGGTGACGCGCCCCTCGGCCTTGCTCCGGGCATCACTTCCTGTCAGGGGCAGAACCGACAGGGGAGGGGTGGACTCTGACCACGAGTGTGTTTACGTGTGCGTCGTCCTTGCGTCTGATTGGATGCGCGTTTGTGTACACTCCAGTCCATTAGGAAGGTGTGCAGGCAGGCCAGTACAGTACAGGCAGTACAGTACAGAGTAAAGGCTGAATGAAAACCATTCATAAAAACACACCAGATGGCAGTGGGAGGAGCCACCCTGGTGGTTCATGTTGGTATACGCCCCATTTTCCTGGACGGCGGTGATGCTATGGGTCTGTATGTTGGTGCTGGGGTCGCCGGTTCCATCCCTGTCGGCTCATTTTAGCTCAGAGTTCCTCAGTTTGTTTTCTAATGTGTCCTTGACCCAGACTAGCTAACCATCCGACCAGATAACTAGCTAAGCGGCTGGTCAGCTAACTAGCTAACCAGCTAACCAACTAACCAGGTAACAATCTAACCAGCAGGCCAGGTAACTAGCTAACCAGCTAACCAGCTGGCCAGATAATTGACTAACCGACTGGCCAGCTAACTGGCCATCTTCTTTTCAAAGATTACATGAGGCAAGACACAAGGTGTATAATTTTGGGCTAAAATGACACTTTTTCGAACGAAAGGAACCTTTGATAAGACGAAGAAAATACGGCCACTCTGTGCAGGGTCAAAGACACCCCCTTGTTAGGGAGCAACTTATGTTTGTGTTTGTGGTCCAGGTGCCGCTGGACAGACGGGGCGCCGTGGGACAGGGTCAAACAGAACTCTGCATACATCAGTGTCCAGCCACGAGATCTTCCAGAAGGTTCTAGACGTGTGGGGGTCAGGGGTCAGCCTAGAGGGGTCGGGGGGGGGGGGGGTGAAGGTAGACCGGTTCGGGCCATCGCTGAGACAGCTAGTGGCGTATGTCCGTGCATCTGTCTGTCTGTGTGCTCGTTCTAGACAAAGACGATGAGACGATAAGCTCTGATATCTGTTGATGGAGGTTGCCCCGGGGACGTCGTTTAGGCCCGAAGCACCTGCAAAGAACATCGATGTTTGTGTGTTCTGTGGAGAATCGTTCAACCTGTTGCAGGTCGGAAGATCAGAGAACATGGGCGGCATGTAGCTCAGGAGGTGGAGCGGGTTAGCTGGTAACCGGAGGATGCTAGTTCGAGTGTGTCGAGGTGTCCCTGATCAAGACACCTCACCCGAACTGCTCCCGACCAGCTGGCTGCCGCCTTGCGTGGCTGACAACGCTGTCGGTGTGTGAATGTGCGAGTGTGTGAATGTGTGCATGAATGGATGAATGGCAATATTGTAAAGCGCCTTGAGTGGCCATTGGTTAGAAAAGCGCTGTATAAATGCAGTTAATTTACCAATGCAGTCCATTTAACAAACTAGTTTCGTAATGTAAGCGCAACATGGGAAAGCATCTGGTGCCTCCTCTATCAACGTCGTCCAGTCTAACCGCAAAAACCCCAGGAATATTACCCGTTGTCCTCATGGGTAAAATGTTGTCAGATGATAGCCGATGGTTTCCGAGATCGGGTCCAGTACTGATGTGATGAGGCGTGGTGTCTCCATTAAGGTCTTCAGATGCTGGACTCAGAGGGTGAAACCGGGCCTGGGTTCGCTCGCTCTCTCTCTCACGCCTCGATTTCTCGGTTTTGCTATAGTTGTTAACTGTGTCCTCTTTGTCCTCTGTCTCTCTCTCTCTCGCTCTCTCTCTCGCTCTCTCTTTTCTCTCTCTCCCAGTGACTATATAATCAAGGAAAAGACGGTGCTTCTCCAGAAGAAAGACAGCGAGGGGTTTGGTTTTGTCCTCCGTGGGGCGAAGGGTAAGGAAATCCCCTGTTAATCCCTCTCTATCTCTCTCTCTCTCTCTCTCTCTCTCTCTCTCTCTCTCTCCCTTTCTTTTTTCTGCATCATTCACAAACAGAAACTCACACACAGCTCAATTGAAGTCCTATCTGTCTATTGAATAGCTTTCAGAAGTACAGTACCTCTCCTCTCCTCCTCTCTCCTCTACGGCCCTCTTCTAATTCTTCTTCTCATCTCCTCCCATCCCCTCTCCTCCACTCTCTCTCTCCTCCTCTCCTCCACTTTCTCTCTCCTCCTTTCCTCCACTCTCTCTCTCCTCCTCTCCTCACCCTCTGCTTTCCCTCTTCTTCTATCCTCTCCACCCATTTCCCTCCCTCTCCTCTCTCCTC
>NW_027641325.1:0-2500 GCF_949987615.1 Pollachius pollachius
GGGGGTAGCTATAAAAGCTCATATTCAGACTGGAGGTCTTACAACAAGAGATGTTTGCAAGTGAATACCTCGTGAACCTTTATGTCTTTATGTAATGCATCCATCATGTTGTGGTGACAGACTCTTTGTTCCTCTGTTGTTGTGCGGTGTGAGCACATCCACGCAGTACACGCCAGGGAGACAACGGGCCTCCGTAACTGTCTGGAGTATTGCACCATGCATACCATGCATTTGTCATTGTCATTTATGTGTATATTTTTATAGCTCTAATGGTAAGGGTGATATTTCAGTAGCGGTAATGTTATCGTCTTCGTCATCTCCTTCCTCATCATCATCAACCTCATCACTGTGCCACACACAGACGTAACAACCTGAGACACACAGGCATGCATAATATATATGAGGCCTAATAATCTTTCACAGAACATAATGTTTGTGATATTTGACAGAGTGTTGACTTCATGTGCTGTCATACTGTTCTTCACATAATGAGCGTGTGAGAGAAACAAAATGAGAAATATGAGACGTATTAACAACGTGACAATAATGAACACCTCGACCGAGCAAGGATTGTTTTCCTGATAGGCCACGGAAGAGTGGATCTCTCCTCTCTCCCCTCGTCTCCGCCCTGATGCTCTTGTGCTCACAGACTGAGGAAACTGGAAACTAGAATCCCCTGCATTACAAGAAAACAATGTCACTATTGAGCCATTGTAGCTAACACTTTTCCACTCACATTTCTCCAGTTCACCTTTGTGGGATTGTGTGTGGATGCTTGCTGGTCTAAGCAGCCTCAGCTGGACTCCGGGTCTGATTGGACTCCAGGGCTGGATCAGTCTGCGTTTGTGCAGAGGTTAAGCCGTCCATCACCAAACATACTCAGGGAGAGATTTCCTGCAACATGGAGCGCCAGCACCATGTCCTTGGGGCCTTTGTCTGGAGGAGCCCAGTCAAAGTCCCCCTCGGTGGCATGTAGCAATTGACATTGTTACGACATTACAGCCCACTTGATGTATGTCATGGATGAGCAGGTATGGCCTGCCATCCTCCTTGCTCAGGGATGCATATAAAGTGAGGCTGCATATGGGGGATCTAACCTAATACCTTCCAGCTGGGAGTGGAACACACCCCAGCCACTAGACTTTAGTTCCCCCCCCCCCCCCCCCTTTCTCTTCAGACAGCTGTTTTAAACACAGCCCCATCTTCCTCCCTGTTTCTCTATCAAGAACACATCCATCAGCACACTTTGGGTTGAGACGGTAGCACGCTCTCTCTCGGTCTGTTCCCCGTTCCCTCCTCCGGCTCACCCCTCCTGATTACTCATTACACAATTCGCCCGAGCGCCAAGTGTAGTTAGTGAAGTTAATGTCTCACGTTGAATTTTCCGGGAGCAGGAAATGAGCTAAATGAGTGTGTTGGGGCTGTTCCAGGGTTCCAGTATAGGACCAGGAATACCAGGGGGCCTTACAGTTTTACGCCAATTTATCAACACCGTTCACAAGACTCAACAAATATTCTACAGGCATGAAGAATTGTATACATATTTGCATTTTATACAACTAGACAGTTGGTCGTCCATCCTCTTCTCCTGGTCTTTTATCAGTGAGGCCCATTGTGAAACAAGAACAACAATAAGACTCGTTCTGCAGTGTGGAGTGTTATCATTTGATGTTGCAACACCAGAGCCTCTCAGGTTGTAGACCAAAGGTGAGCAGAGCGACTTGCAGAATTACCCAGAGGCCTGGCAGGCAGCCTCGCTCCCTGCTCCACATAAACATGTCTCCTTATATATATTAGCGTGTACTCGCCCTGACAGCATTGTCATGGAGCATTACTGCTTACAACAGCCCCCCCACTCTCCCTCCCTCCCTCCTTTCCTCTCTCCCTCCCTTTCCTTTCTCTCCTTCCCTCCCACCTCTCCTCTCTCTCCCTCCCTCCCCCGTCCCTACCTCTCCTCTCTCCCTCCACCCTCCCTCTCCTCTCTCTCTCTCTCTCTCTCTCTCTCTCTCTCCTCCTGCTGCTGCTCTCTCCCTCTCCTCTCTCCCTCCATCCCTCCCTCTCCTCACTCTCCCTCCCTCTTCCTTCTTTCCCTCCCTCCCTCACTCTCTCTCTCCTCCTGCTCTCTCCCTCTCCTTTCTCTCCCTCCCTCTCCTCTCTCTCCCTCCCTCCCACTCCTCTCTCTATCTTCCTCCCACTCCTCTCTCTCTCTCTCTCTCTCTCTCTCTCTCCCTCTCCTCTTTCCCCTCCTCTCTCTATCTTCCTCCCCTCCTCTCTCTCTCTTCCTCCCTCCCTCTCCTCCTTCTCCCTCTCCTCTCTCTCCCTCCCTCTCCTTTCTTGCCCGCCTCCGTCTTTTCTTTTCCCCTTGATATTTTGGTTTTGGTTTTTGGGATCAGCTCTGCATCAAAACAAATACTCCCCCCCCCCCCCCCCCCCCCCCCCATTGCTATTAGACTCAACATGGTATAACTTGTGTTGTGGCGCCCCCCCCCCCCACTACCCC
>NW_027641325.1:7500-15000 GCF_949987615.1 Pollachius pollachius
GCCAGACGTTCACATGCATCGACATGCACACACACACACACACACACACACACACATGCATACACACACACGCACACGCATACACACACACACACACTCACACACAGTGTGTTGTTTCACCTGGTTAGCTTGGTTCCGACCAGAATAGGCCCCCAGCTGGGACGTGGGATTAAGGTTTTTTTAATAATGATAGTGCCTAATGGCACTGTGATTACTGTTTGGTAAAATGGACATGCAACTGTGCGTGTCCATTGTGAGTGTGTGTATGTGTGTGTTTATGTGTGTGTATCTGTGTTTATTGTGTGCATGTGTGTGTGTTATGTGTTTGTGTGTGTGTATGCTCCCAGGTTTTCCCTGCACGATATAAAATCTATCCTGTTGACCGTCCCCCCTCTATTGTAACTACTTTGCCAATAACTCATTGATGTCATGATGTTATGAGCAAAAATCATAATAGCACCCCCCCACCCCCCCCCCCCGACCCATCCCACAAACACACACACACACACACACACATTGACACACACAAATACACGCCTGTCACAAACGCACACAAAAATATGTACAGGGATTAGAGATAAAAGGTTAGATAACAATATACACCATGAAACTCACGGAAGTAACAATGCCACTGAAACGATTTTGCCTGAAAAGGATCCCGTGAACATAAGTCACAGGCCAAGGCCGCAATCCACAGAGGCTGTGATATAGTACAACCATAAAGGCTGCAACACAACAGTATAAGCTGCAAGGGAGACATTAACAAGCCAAACAAGTGATAACAGCTAGCATCACTCTACACGTTAGCGGTTAGTCTGAGATCGCTTTCAATTAGACGGTGTGTCTAACGTTAGACAATCACATTAAGGCTGTGACTTTGGAGGGTCTGGATCCACTTGTTTGACAACAGCAGGGTATGCTGTGAGGTGTACACTGGGTAGTGTTTGACGTCAAATCCATGTCATTTGGTCCTGACGGTGCACTGTGACACATATGTAGCAGGCCGACCAACTGCAGTATCCTATGGGTGCTTGGTCTTCTCTGTGGGTGCTCGGGCCCACAGGCACCCACGGAATCTGCGACTGTGTGTGTGTGTGTGTGTGTGTGTGTGTGTGTGTGTGTGTGCGTGCGCGTGCATGTGCACGTGCGTGTGTGTTTCTGTATTTGTTGATTCACTTCTGATTTTTGTGGCTGGAGGAGACGAGCCAACATTGCTGTGAGGACCTGTTTCCAGTCTGTTAGCTAGTCTGTTGTCCATTATGGTTACTTCACTCCTGTTTTGATCATGTGACCCAGTGGCACACAACTGGACACACGGGCATGCGTGCATGTGCTCCAGCACCGGGCAAGAGCACGGGTCATCACATTATCAAGGGCACGTGCCACACACTCACTCAATTACCATCTCGCTAACACTCGCTAATGCACATTTGAATGCATGCATACATGCAGAGACACACACACACACAAATGAACACGTTCACACAAACATACACACACACCCCCACACACACACACACATAAACATATAAACACACACACACAAAACCATACACACACACACACACGGACACCACATGACCAAATGAAGAGGAGCCATTGTTGAGCATCACAGGACCTCTTCACAAATAAATACTCTCTCGCTCTCATAAACTCACAAACAAAAACACTCGCACACAAACACACAGACACACACACACACACACGCTTTCACAAAACCTCCACTCTTATTCCGCGTTGGCATTCATGTGAAAACCACAGAGACCTTTGACTTAATGTTATGCAGGGCACATGCTTCCACATTGATTACAACTGGAGAATTATTCCATTTTCCCCCTGTTTGCACTGATTGTATAGCGCCTGTGTTCACGTCCCGCTCCGACACAACAGCAACACTGTTGATCTGGGCTCAGGCTATTTGCGGATCTGAGGCCTGCATGCACGGCTGCAGCATTGCTACAGACATAATAGGTGTCAAACACACACACACACACACACTCACACAGTCATATATATATATAAATACACACACACACACACAACCACACACACAGACACACAGATATTCACTTTCACACATACACACACGCACACACACACATATACACTTGCACATGTTCACACACACCCACACACATATGCACTGGCACACACACACACACACACACACACACACACACACACACACACACACACACACACACACACACACACACACACACACACACACACACACACACACACACACACACACACACACACACAGACTCTGACCTGTGGACCCCTCTTGGCCAGTCTCTGGCTCTGCCCTCATGGGATAAGGTCCCATAGTGGAGCTGTCAGCCACTGACAGTGTCAGGCCATTAGCCAGCTGAACTGAAGGGGCTGGGGTCAGACCAGTGACCCCGGCCCCAAATATCTGAGCTGAGGATTGGGCCGAGGGACCAACCAGGTCAATGGATCAGGGAGGGCCGAGATGTTTGACCAGCCCTCGCCCTGTTCCCCATTCTACGGAGACCCCAGCCACAAGGCTAACATGCTGGGCTATGATTTATGAGCTGCTGCAGCGGGCCCCGCCATGGAACAGGATTCCCCTCTCCCACACACACACAGACACACATACATAGACACACACACCTTCACACAGACACACGCATACACACACATGCACACACACACACACACACACACACACACACAGACACACGCATACACACACACACAAAAACACACACATAGACACACGCATACACACATGCACACATGCACACAAACACACACACACACACACACACACACACACACATACACACACGCATACGCAGACACGTGTCTTTTATAACGTATTCCGTTATCGGCGTCACTTATTCATATAAATGTCACATATCTATATTTAAAAAACAACAGCGTGTTTGCATGTTTCCCTCCGTCAAAGGGCAGACATGCTTACTGGGGCTCGTACAGCTGTCTTGTCTGGCGTTGTTCTGTACGCAGGGCAAACACGTGCAGCTGTGGGATACGGGTGTCACAAAAGACCACAGAGTGTCTTCAACGAGCTGCACCTGTGTCAGCGAGAGGTTCCCCGCTCCGAGCCCGAAAACAGACACACACACACACACACACACACACACACGCACACACATAAAACACGAGCACACACACTTGCATGCACACATACGCACACACACAAGCACGCACTAACGAACCCCCCGCCACACACACACACACACACACATACCAGCAAGCACACACAAGCACAAAAACACACACACACACACACACACACACACACACACACACACACGCAAAACCCACTAAGAAACACACACAAAACCCACTAAGAAACACACACATACACAATAACACACATACACACACACACACGTACGCATGCATGCACACCCTCACACACACACACACACACACACACGGACACACACATGCACACAAACACACCTTGGCGAGGGGAACCACCACATCCTCAACTCCACCAGAATCAGAGACCTAGAAACTCTGTGAGTGGCGTAGGCCTCCGTTAACCTTTTCATGAGCAGTTCTGCACGAGGTCTTCCTTGTGTTTTTGCATGCGGCTTTGCAGCGTGAACATCACATGTGTTCCTGTGGCGATGCAAATCACTGGTCATTCCTGTTAGCCACTCATTGCTCTGATGGCTTTGGGTTAAGCGACCGTCCCGTGCTTAGTCTTCTGCTCCAGCACCTGCTGTGAAACTATAAGAGAACTACAACCCGATTGTGATTTTGATCGATGCTATTCCCCAGAGTTTGGTTAGGCTTAGGATTTCGCTGTGAGATTGAGAGCTACTGCATCAGAGTAGGAAAAATGCAGATAGAATCGTGATAGAGACAGAGTTCAGTCAGGGTGATCTAGCAGCCGGTCTGACTTTAAGCCTTATACCCATCCTTGTCCCATGTGTGGCGCCACTGTGACACTCGGATCGGGGAATAAGACACCCTTCCCAGACAACCTCGGACTGCAGCAAACATCCAGCCAACACTCTTTCTAGGGGGCATGGGAGCTGCTCCTGTTGTGTGAGGCAAACAGGCACACACACGTGTCACAATAAGGTCTGAAAAACAATAAATACGGAGCGACACACTGCCACTTCCCCTCTTTCAACCTGGACCCCTGCTGGTATCCTGCATCGGTGATAAGAGACCCCAAACGCCCCTCTCTCCCCCTCCCCCCTCCCCCTCACAGCCCCCATTCAAACAAAACAACCAGAGGAAGGGGTCAGGCACTCGCCATCGAAAGGCCTGCCAAGAAACGAGAGTCGTCGGCGTGTTTCGGGTTGCAGCTCAATCCACAACAAATCCGCGGGACTGCATTGTGCAATGGCTGGGCGATTAGGGTGGGGGGGGTGGGGGGGGACCCGGCTCGCTGATGGATGGGCCAGGCCTCCTCGGCGCGGCCAACGAGAGCATAACTGCACCCACTGTCAAATGCGGTGGAGCAGATCGTCATTCAGAAGGGCTCTGGGTTGACCTCCGGAGCTGTTAATTACAGCGTTTGTTGTGACCCGGCCCCTTGACTCCTGGGGCTGGGGGCCGGAGGACTCTGGCAGTTGGCCCCTCGGCCCCACCCCAGCTGTGCGTCGTCGTCTCCAGGAGAACGAGCCGTGTTTCGGGCGTAGTCCGTCACCCGTTGCATGGGCTGTGTGTATCTGCGCTGTCTGCGTTGCTGAAGAGTTACAAAGAGGGCCCTTTAACCGTGTCCGTGGAGAGAATGTGCACGTGGTAAGCCTATAATGCACGCCAGAGCAAACCAGAGCGTGGCTGTCTGAGGGTTGCCCTGAGGGCAGTCCTGGGTGTGAAGCTCAGGACCCGGCCGTTAAGGGCCACAACAGCTCTCAGGACTTTTCTTTCCAAATCATACATTTTTCCTTTTAGGTCCACTGTTAAGGTTAGGCGAGGCAGGAGTGTGTGTGTGTGTGTGTGTGTGTGTGTGTGTGTGTGTGTGTGTGTGTGTGTGTGTGTGTGTGTGTGTGCGACTGTGTGGGGGGCTGTGTTTGTTTATGTCTACCTTTGTTTGCCTTCCGTGTATGTTTGTTGTGTGTGTGTGTGTGTGGGTGGGTGGGTGGGTGGGTGTGCACGTGTGTGTGTGTGTGTGCATGCAGATGTACCTCTGTGTGTGTGTGTTTGAGCAGTAGGGGGGCGAGAAAACAGTGTGCCAAACAATGCTCTGTTAAACATTAATCCGACTCTGTGCAGAAAGGCCTTTCTCTGCTGGAGGAGGTGGAGGTGGTGTGTGTGGGCGTACACTGGCTTGTTCGTGCTTCGTCCGTAACGTGGTCTATTGCTTTGGGTAATCAGAGCTAGTGTCTGTACGAGAGGCTCATGAAGTGATGGAGCCACACACGGGGTCAAACAGGGAGCGATGAGTTGCATTTTAAACTGGGTTTTTATCCATTCAGAATTTACAAACTGAACTGTCTGGGTTATTAATATTGCAATCTTTTTTGATTCCGAACATCATTATGCAAATTATCATGCACCATTAATGGGTTGGGGGGAGTGTCTTTCACTTGGATCTCTGTTCATACAAACAAAATGTATGACCTTTGACAACCAGTAAAAAAAGAGAGAGAAAAAGCTGGGTAAGTTCATCAAAAGTCTGGCTGAATCACAGACTGAAGAAGAAGAGAGGAGGAGAGATGAAAGGCCACATTATATCTGAGGTCCCTCTTCAGAACATCAAAAAGAAGCCGTTTCTCCCCCCAGTCGCCGCCAAGGGTTGGGAGGGAGGGGCAGGGGCTCTGGGGCGCTGGGGGGGGGGGGGGGTGGTTGAGTTGACATTTCCTGGCAGAGAAAAAGGGCTGGACATATGGGCACTCCTCCCCGGACAGCATCAAAGCCGGCGGTCCTGGGCCGTCCCGCCGTATTGTAGTGTGTACACACAGGGACCGGCCCCGCTGTCTGCCCCTACCGCCGCCCCCGTCTCGGAGCTCGTCTCCTCGTCTGCAATGTCTCTGCTTTTATTCTCTCTGATTGTCCCCCCCCCCCACCCTTTGTCCTCCCCCCTTTTGGATGTTCGACCCACTAGACTCAGTTTCACCCCCCGTCCCTCCTCGATGTGGGCAAACCGTCGCTGACTCAGACATGGAGAAGTGTGCACACAGACGGAAGGATGCGTACGTGCACATACACACACACACACAAACACACAAACACTCGGGGACACAAGTTGAATGACTAATCCGAATGCTGGCTATTAACTGCTTCTTATCAGACGATTCCCGATACTCTTGTCATGGCGATAAGTGGCAACTGTAAAACGCAGACCGGAAACAGCTCTGGGGACGCATCAATCACGGATGAGGATGAGGAGGATGAGGGGGAGGAAGAGGGCATTATGAGGACCTTGATGATGATGATGATGATGACGATGACAACTCCATGGCGGGTTTCTGTGTAGACTGTAAACAGAAATGAAATGATGTCATGATAATCCCATCACACTCTGAGTTTAAATGTTTTCATGTTTATTGCCTTTGACGAAGAGAATAACTTATTTTTTTACGTACTTTTATAGAGAGCCTTCTGGCTGAATTTGATTACGTTTTAAAGCCCAATAAAAACTTTTATGAGTAAAAGAAAATGAAGGCAATGATTTCTATTAATAAAGGACACAATGTTTTATATGTTTTCTTTTGCCTAGCCAGTATGTGATTAAAGCCCTAAATGGAGATTATAATAATTTGAAAGATAATTAATTAAGCTGTATGTTTTGAGTATGAAAACAATATTTCACAACTACTTAAGATCTAGAATAGTAAAGGGCAAGATTTTTACAGTCAACCGCTTTGAAAATTAGGTGCTTATAAAAACAGGTGTTACATTGATTTGATATATATATCACAAACACATCCAAATGCCAGGATGCATTGCACACAAAACTAGTACCAAGGGAGAAAACAACGAACTCACCGCAGGTTCATTCCACACTGGCACTGTTTGTGTTACGCTGACAGAGAAGAAAGGGAGAGGTCTGGCTTTCTGGCACTGTTTGATGTGGCGGTAGAAACAATAAGGGACACAGCTTGGGAAACAATCGGACATACACACAGTTCCACTAATCATCAAAGGGAGACTGCGTGTGTTACGCGGCGCTGTGCTTCACCGGGCTGGAGGTTGGAGCTGTCAAACACCTCACAAAAACGGTTTACGCTACGCATTCGGCACCGGCGACCCAACGCGAACCCAAGCTCAGGTGGCTGATGGGACGGGCGACGACAGGGAGCGCAGCTTGTTTGGTTTGTTCGTTCAGTAACGGTAATAGATGTGGTAGAAACAGAACCACATGTATACATTGGCGTTAAGTTTCATTTAGCGTTACGAAATGGTAAGCAGCTGAGACCCCGCGAATAGAGGAGTCCGGTTCGGTCTTCACAGCGTGGTGCGATGGAAGCTGCTCTCATGTTTTGAACCAGGGTTCGAACAAGCACATGGTCACTGAGGGATTCCGATTTAAACGTGCTCCTC